>NW_028254909.1:62500-150000 GCF_964263255.1 Lissotriton vulgaris | reverse complement strand
CTCTGGATTGAGGCTGCAGGTGTCGTCTGGAGGCTTGAGGCAGGTTAGGGGTTGCCAGTCAGGGGTTGCCGGATCCTGGGTCAGGATCGCCAGGGGGACTCCTCTTTGTTTGTTGACTCAAACACTGGCCGGGCTTGGCGGGTGCAGAATGGGCTGGATTCACGGTTCCTGGCTGGCACCAGAAGCTGCAGTTCAAACACGACCGGTGTTCACGGGAGAAAGTGAATGCAGGCAGGTCCTCTGGGGTTTTTGGAGGTTGCTGGCCGCTGGACACGCCGGGGTTTCACAGGAGCAGGTTCGAGGGAGACAGGCCTGTAGGGCTGGTGCCAAGTCAGTCGGCGTCATCCCCTTGTTAGCTCTGCAGGGCTACTAGTCTTTTTGTGGTTGCTGGATCTTGAGAAGGAAGGTTCAGGGTGCCCCTAAATACTACATTTAGGGGTGTTACAGGTAGGTAAAGGTCAGGGACTAATGGGTCCCTTCCCTGGGGTGGGGTACACCCCCTATTCTGCCACTCACCAGTGGGAGAGGGGCAGGAGCCTGTCCCTGGTTGGCTGGGTCCTCCATCCTCAAGATGGCGCGACTCGAGGTTGTGCTTCACCTTGCCTTCCCCACCTCAGGGGTGGAGTTGGCAGTGGTGGGCACACCTCTATTGCTCACTTTTTTTCCCCTGCCGGGTCTCCCGCCAAAAGTGGGGGTTAGAACCAGTGGGAACCCGTTGCTGAGTACACCAAGTGGTCTGGAGAGGCACACAAAGGCAGTATATGCCTTTGAAGCTTCTCCTTTGTGAACCCTGCCCATCCTGGTGGCCGAGGCTTGGCACCTCGTCCCAGGATGAGCAGTGTTTCAGGCCCCAGAGTGCAGCAAGCTCTCGACCCAGGGGTCCAAAAACATGTCTGGTGGTGGCAGCCTCGGCAGACACTCAGTCAGGTCACTGGGAGTTGGTCGAGTTTCAGGGGGCATCTCTAAGATGTCCTCTGTCGTGCATTTAACATTAAATCCCACACAGGCATCAGTGTGGGTTTAATGTGCTGATAAGTTTGATACCAAACGTCTTAGTCTTCAATGCAGCCATTATGGTGCTGTGGAGTTCGTAATGATAAACTCCCAGCACCATAAACTCTTATAGGCAGCACTGCACTTACAGTGCCAAGGAATGGACCTAGGTACTGTAGGGGTACAGGGCTCATGCACCTGTACCCTCACCACTGACATAGGGCACCCAGCTAGAGGAGTGACTGAGGTATGCCAGGGCAGTGTGTTGGCAGGCACACAGGGATGTGTGCCATGTCGACTCTTCACTTTGTTCTGCAAAGACAAGCAGCCTGCAAGGGAGGGGTGTGGGTGTGAGTTCTGTTAAAAAGTTTTTGTAAAGCCCAAATCACCAAGGGTCTCCAAGCGCTCACACAGAAAAGGTACATAACCTGCTACCTCCTGAATCACTTCCTTCAGGCTGGCTGGCAACTCGTTCCAGATTTGCGGGAGAAGTACGGACAGAGCTCTGCCCCCTTTAGATTTTAACTTAAATCTGGGTTGAAACAAATTGGAGGCTTTACTCGAGCGCAAGGCTCTACCTGGAATGTACTTCCTCAAAAGCTGTTTAATATATTCCGGGGCTTTACCAAAAATGGCTTTATGGGCCACGCAAAGACATTTGAACTGCACTCTGAATTTAACGGTCAGCCAGTGCAGCTTCTGGATCCAGGGGGGTTTCATGCGAAATCCTAGGTAGAGAGTAGATCAGCCTGGCTGCGTCGTTCTGTACAACCTGCAGTTTCCTCAAAAGCTTCTGTGGAAGGCCTAGGTACAAGGCATTACCATAGTCCAGCCTCGAGATGACTCTGGCTGACACTATGGATTGCAGTGTGGGGGCCGATAGAATGGGTACTAACTTTCGGAGTTGCCTAAGCACCCCAGTACAAGACCCAACCACTGCCGAGACTTGGGGAGCCATAGAAAGGTCTGCATTAATCTTCAACCACAGGCTTTTGAACACCCTTAAAGGAATAGGTGTAGTCCCTAATTCTGGGGGCCAAAACAAATCGCACCAGGGGTTTGCCTGATTGGTCACGACCAGCACCTCCGTTTTTTCGGCATTCACTTTCAGGAGGTTGTTGGTCATCCAATTTACAGTGAATCTAAGCAGATTCCTTACCGATTCCTGAGCTTCCCTTGAATCCTCCAGCTGAACCAGTAGCTGGGTATCATCGGCATAAAGATTTGGCAGTTCCTATGCATTAACTCCTCCACAAGAGGTTGGAGGTAGATGTTGAATAGCAGGGGGATAGTGCGGACCCCTGGGGTACACCCCAGGCCACAGCACCTGCCTCCGATAGCTGGTCTCCCAACTGCACTCTCTGGGTCCGACCCGTAAGAAAAGATTCGAGCAATTTGAACGCGTGTCCTGTTATTCCCAGCTTCACGATACGGTCCAGCAAGATGGTGTGGCTGACCGTATCAAACGCCGCAGACAAGTCCAATAGAATCAGGGCACAAGGCTGCTTGTCTGCCCGGACTCTCAGCTCATCAACAACTGTGGCCATTACCAGTTCTGTGCTATGTTGAGGCCGAAAGCCCGTCTGTCTTGAGTGAGTAGACCATGTTCCTCTAGGTAGCCGGCCAGCATGTTCAGGACATGCTTTTCCAGGATCTTGCCCAGAAATGGCAACCGAGAGATGGGCCTATAGTTCTTTAAAGCCTTGGTGTTCGCTCCTGCTTTCTTCAGGAGTGGAGTGACCCTAGCTTCCTTCAAATTTGACGGGAGATAGCCCGCTTCTAATGACTCATTTAATAGGCTCAACAGCTGACTTTGAATGCCGGGCAAGGCCATTTGAAAAATTCTCGGAGGGCATGGATCCGTGCTAGATCCGGATTTCATTTGGCATGCGATGACCGTCAAGCTCTTCATCTAAACATGGGATACTGTTCAGCATCTCTATCAGCTCCTGGCAAGCAGGGCGAGATGGCAGAAGATGCAAAATTCTATTCCGAGTCATTAAGCAGTAACAAAATTTAGAAACTCCAACTCTACCTCTCCTTTGACTGCCCCCACATGCTGAGAAAGGTAGTGATGTCTAAACTATAAAATTGCGCCTTTGATGCATCTCCATGTAGCTATACATCTCGACAAAAGACTAAACATGCTAAGTGTCTGCCAATGTCAATTGGATTCTCTAAAAGATTAGTTATAACCGATCTGCAAGTTAACCCAGGCACCTGTCAAACTGCATACACATTTTTCAATTTAGCGCATAATTAAAAGGAAAATTGAACACACATTTTCAAATGTCAAGATATAAATTTTAACTCACAAATGCCCACCCACCGCATTTTGCAAAAGTCTCAAAAACTACTTCACGGATTTACCCTAAAAGAAACCAAGGTACTCCCCTTAGTAGGAAGGTAGAGTAGGATGGCACAGTAAATTAGTCATCTTTCTCTAAATATGTTTCCCAATTAACTAAAATGTTATTCAAGTAAAGTGTATACGGACCAAAAAGCACTTTGTTTAAAGGACACTTAAATTGTAAACTCCACTGCATTAAACTTAACTCTAGTATTAAATCTATATTACAGATCAAACAGTTTACAAATAATCTAGAAAAATATGCATCTTATTGCAACGTGGGCAGTAGTGTTTAAGAAAAACATCCACTAAAGCAATTTCTTATTAGCAATATAGACTACATCATCGTAGTAATTAAGACACGGATGCAAGAAGTTAATCTTTAAAGGAATAATACACCCATACTCGTATGCCAAATCAATGCCCATGGTACACATTAGAATACAAAACAGAACGCCATTCAATCTGAAATCTACTTTGGAAATGTAATTAGAGACTTTAGGATTTAAATATTTGAAAGAGATGTGACATCTTAACACAGCCACAAGCTTACTTTGGTGTTCATGTTCTGCGAGAACTCCAATATAGTATCAACTCTTGTCCATGCGTCTGGATGCTCCTTTAAATGAGTCAAAACCTCCTGCGCCATTCTTTGCTAAAGTAATGGAAGAAAAACATCTATTAAGCCACATGAAAAAAAACTAGAAAAAAAAGCCCTACATATATTTTGAATTTTAAACGGGCAAAGGCCTTAACCCAAGCCTTGCAAGAATCATCTTTTCACAGCACTGAATTCAAACACATTCTTTCGACCCTGAAGAAAAACATTACTTTCCAGTAGGCTAATTAGCAAATACGACGTGTAAATATATCAGAGGTCCAAGGCCACAAACTACGTTTAACCTTTCTTCGCAACAACTGTATTATGGAGAGGAAATTCTACAATACTGCCTATAAATGTACTTTGTTCTGTTCGGCCCTGTTTATGGGATGGAGTGTGGAGTAAAAAGGATCCTTGGTTAGGAACCACCTTTGATCTGTATGCGTCTTTCAGCAGAGTGCTTACCATGAACCCTTGTTCGTATTTCGCACCCAGACGACTTTAATAAATCCCTCACCTGTGCCAGGTGCTGCAGTTGCAGAAGTAACCCAGAGTCGAGGCACCAACTATACAGAATTAAATAGGCCCCTGCAGGCGTTGCCCAGCATCAGCGACGTGAGTTCAGTCTTCTATTTTGCCCGTCAAGACAAACAAAGCAGGCTCACAAGAATAAGAAGCATAGACAAAGACAATAAAGTCACATTTAAAAAAATCATTCCTTTCATTTTTAATGGAAGTTTTAGATGCTTCCCAACATCCGGGTGCATTTATACCTAGTACAAGTAACTTGTTAAAAGCTTTAAAAAACTTTAAAAAACTTTAAATATGTCCAATCCACTTTGTCAAACGCTTTTTCTGCGTCTAGTGTTATCGCCACAGCTGGTGTGGACAAAAGTTTTGCTTTTTCTATAACGTGAGCCAGAATTCTAGTATTGTCGCTTGACAGCCTATTTTTCAGGAATCCCGCCTGTGATGGATGTATTAAGGACGGTAGAACCTTCTGGATGCGTTTTGCAAGAATCGAGGCCAAGAGCTTGCAATCTAAGTTTATCAGCGAGATAGGTCTGTAATTTTTAGGCTGTTTAGAATCTTTACCTTCCTTGGGAATCACTGCAATTACAGCTTCCGCCATTGTTCCTTTAACCTCTCCTGTGATACTAATTTCTTGGAATACTTCCAAGAGCGGAGTAGCTAGAGCATGGGCGAAGATCTTATGAAAGGGTGCCGTGTAGCCATCCGGGCCAGGGGCTTTCCCCTTTTTGAGGGATTTGATCGCGGTAAAGACCTCGGATACAGAGATCGGCTCATTCAGAGACTCCCTTTCTGTGGCAGCGAGTGTTGGGAGTGCACAGTTTGAGAGATATTTCTCCATTTTTTCCCTGTCGACATGTACGTTCCTAGCATAAAGTTTCTCATAGAATTCTTTGAAAATATTCGCAATTTTATTGGGGTCAGAGCTAGGAGCGCCACTTCTGTCTAGTAGAGAGGCTATAGTGTTTTTTTGAATTTTAAATTTGAGATATGCCGCTAGTCCTTTCCCTGCCTTATTAGAGTCACATTTTAAAACGCTTCCTTTTATCAAGCCAGATTCCCGCCTTTTCACTAATAAGTTTATTATATGTGTATTTTTGGTTGGACAATTCAATCAGGTCTTCAGGGTTTCGATTATTTAGGTATTTGCGCTGGAGTGTAGAAATGTCCTCTTCCAATTTCAACAGGGCTGCGCTCCGGTTCTTATTAATTGCAGAGGATATTTTTATGATAAGCCCTCTAATAGTGGATTTTAGCGCCTCCCATCTGATGGTGTCTGAAGTGTCCCCTTTTTTGTTTGTCGTTAGGAAGTCTTTAATGGCGTTGTCAATGGTTTCTTTGTGGTTTGTGTCATTAAGAATAGCGTCATTAAATCTCCACATAGATTGACGAGTGGTTGGTGTGATATTAGAAAGTGTGAGAGAAACGCAAGAGTGATCAGAGACTAACCTGGGGGCAATGTCCGAGTTCTCAACTCTGGCCAGCGCATTTTTAAAAATGAGTATGTAGTCAATTCTCGGGAACGAGTCATGTGGTGGGGAATAAAAAGAGTAATCTCTACCATCAGGATGTAATAAGCGCCACGTGTCTACCAAATGGAACCTATTGCATAATTTCATGAACGCCTTGTGAGCTTTACCTGGGCGAAAGGCGCATTTGGAATCCCTATCTAGTACTGGGTCATACGGAAGATTGAAATCACCCGCCAAAATATGGACTGCCGTGTCTGGGATGGAGTCGATCTGTTTCGTGAGGCCTAACCAGAAAGACGGGTCGTGGGCATTAGGTGCATATATTGATGTAATAAAAAATTCAGTATCATCTTTAAGTAGTTTCGCCGATACCCATCTCCCTTTCGTATCCGTGGTTGAGGAGAGTATCTCCACATTCGCACTCTTTGCTACAAGCATTACCACCCCATTCTTTTTAGAGATTGCCTCAGAGCCTATTACGTCAGTGTAGTACTTGTTCCGTAGTGTGTGAAATTGCTTTGCTTCTAATTTTGTTTCCTGTAACAGGGCTATGTCCCCACGTTGCCTACGTAGATAATCAAGTATCTTTTGGCGTTTAACCGGCTGATTTAGGCCTTTCACATTCAACGATAATATTTTAAGATTAGCTATGGTCGTTGTCCCTATGGGAGTATCTATAACAGGAGCCATCAGTTATGCAACGTCTGATATTGTATCATAACACATGTATATGCACGGGATACAGGCCTGAAAGAGAGCACCATACATTTGACACTACAGGCAGTGACAAAATTCGCAATAATCACAGGGCTAGCAGTACTCTGAAATACGGAACGGAAGCTTCGGAATGCAAAATGGTACAGTGTGCACAGTGTGTGGAATAAAAAAAGAAGAAAAAGTAGAAGTGAAAAAGTAAACTCCCCCCACAATCCCCCGCACCACCCTCCTCCCTCCGCCCCTCCCCTAGGCCCACCCCTCCCTCCCCCATGGAAGAATAGGAACATGGCGACTCGGGAACGACCACGAGGCCGCCTCCAAGCAGGCGTAGTCAACAGAATTTAACGTCTGAGCTGCTGGAGCAATCATAACAAGAGAGCTAGACAGCTACCAATAACCATCAACAGTGTATAACAATAGACTGCTTCACTTACAAATGCAAAGTCTTTAAGAACAAAGAACCATTATGACTAGATTTAGAGAAAACTATTTGTATCATGGACTGTAAGTATAAGTCGTGTGAGCGAACAACAACATGTCCACCAGTTGGAGACCCTCCTAGAGAACAGTTCAATAAAAGTCGTCAACTAGATCCTTCAGGTATTATTTCAATAAGCATTCAATAACATGTCAGTCCATCACCATAACACAGTGGAGTAAGTCATTGAGTTCCGCATGGCGCGAACATTATGAGCAACACGAGTGCGGTTGCGGGGCACAGCAAAAAACATTTGAGATCATATAAGGCACATATTGGATCATTATAAACTTGTGATCCCTATATAAAGGGGAAAATTTCACAGGTCAACCAAATCCAGAGGCTCCTGGTGCTTCATAAATTTGATCTGGGTCCTCTATTCACTAAATTAGTCATGTCCCTATATGCCTGTCCTTCCGCTAGAGTGAGAGCTGGTGGTGCTTTTTCCTCCCCTTTTAACCTAGAACAAGGCACAAGACAGGGTTGCCCCCTGTCCCCGTCCCTGTTCCTACTGGCAATTGAACCCTTCCTGTATTACATAAGGGAAAACCCCGAAATTCAAGGAATTCGATTCACAGGATGCACAATTAAACTGACGGCCTATGCCGACGATGTGCTGGTCTTGAGTGAAAAAGCGGATAAAGCTATTCCTGCATTACTATCCACAATTGAGGAATTCTCGTGTGTCTCCGGATACTCCCTGAATAAGGATAAGACAGAAGTGAAATTACTAAATAACCTGTGTGACAAAAATATTCTGGGTGACTCCGGGCTTACCTGGCAACCGAAGAGTTTTAAGTATTTGGGTATGGAATTTGAGAAAGATCTGATAACCACCCTAAAAATCAATGAGGATATACTCTATAAAAAAATACAAAAATTACTAGTTGGGTGGTCGCCGAAGTTCCTTTCATGGTGGGGTAGAGCAGAGACATTAAAAATGATGATTAGCCCCTTAGTAAATTATATGGCAAGTATGCTCCCCATGACCTTCACGGAGGATTTCCTACATAAAATTGATAAATCATTCACGGACTTCCTGTGGAAAGGGAAAAAACCAAGAATTGCCTTTAAAAAATTGCAACTCCCTAAGCTTAAAGGAGGTATAGGTCTACCGAATTTTAAAAATTACCAGACTGCCTTTCTCTGCAAGCAAGGGGCTTCCTGGTTTGCCGAGGACCCCAATTATACGCCTCTGTGGATTGATATTGAGAAATCCATCATGGGCAAGGCCCCGATTTCTGCTGCACTCACAATGGACCTTTCACACCTTCCGCACTCTAAATACATCATGCTTAATACTAAGAGAGCCCTCTTACGATTAGATCAAGTTCATAAGACCAGTCTGCAGATTCACAAATCTGCCTCTGCATCCTTATGGCGCAATCCATTGATCAAAATTAGCGGTTCGTCCCCCATATGGGACCATTGGTCAGACAAAGGTATCAATGTGGTATCAGATCTCAGTGAGAATAACATGCCATTACCCTTCTCGATATTACAGACTAGGTACTCCCTACTACCGATTGACTTCTATGCCTTCCTGAAACTCAAATCAGCTCTATCTACATGCACATTTAGATTAGCGACACCCTGGCTAAAATCTATGCTACCGCACTTACAGTCCTCGGGGCACTTCGTTTAAAAAATCTATAAACTACTTGCACCAACGCCCAACAAAACGATGAGACGTAATGAAATCAAATGGGAGGCTGAACCGAATAACACCGGTATAGACATAGACTGGACTAGGATACACGCATCGGCACTTACACATAAGGTATCACCGATACTCACAAACTAAGTATATGATACTTAACAGAACATTTTGGACCCCGCAGAGATTATTTAAGGCTGGCCTACGAGACACACCAACATGCTGGAACTGCTCAATGGGTACTGGTGACCTACCACACATGTTATTCGATTACCCCATGCTTCACACATACTGGGGAAAATTTTTTGATTATATCGAACACATATTTGTCATAAAACCCAAAAGAGAATTCATTTATATTATCCTGGGAGCTATAGACCCAATAGTGAGGGGAGACCATGACCGCCAGCTTCTAGACCTTTTACTAACACTGGCATGCAAGGTTGTATTATGCAATTGGAAAACCGCGGCTGAGGTTTCTTTTAATGCTTGGAGGGAATGGCTGTCCTGCATTAGGGGTACTGACAATCCCGCTCTACACTCGTCACCGTGGCAGGTCACCAACAAAAAACTGTGGTTATCCTTAGATGAGGCCTCCTTCACCTTTGATCCACCATGATATGTCTATATGACATAATCAGCACTAAATGAAGGGGCAAAATGATGAATATAGAGTTACTGTACAGGACTGACGAGGTAACGCATGGTATTACATGAGCTATTTCTGGATGGAATGCCTTACGGAACTGTGAGATGATGGACTAATGTGATGATGATTTGCTATTGTTTGGTTACTGACGATCACCTCCTTATGGACCCGGAACGATGTTTACTGTATTGTTTTCATTTTCTTCTTTTATTTCATGTATCATTTCCTATGTATTGACCCATCTTTGTTTCGGCATTGTACCAATATGCTCATATGTAATCTGATGATGTATTGCCGCTCTCATTTTTGTTACTTTTCAATAAAAAAGATTTGAACACAAAAAAAAAAAACTTTAAATATTTTCCAGAAGAACAAGCCCACTGATGTCTTCATCAAGTTCATGAAAACACTGACAGCTAGCAAGAGACAAAGCAAAACAGAAGGTAAGGTACAAAACCGTTGTTCAGCATCAGAGAAGCATAAAAACACATATGAAGTAGCCCACTGACAACACAGAACAAGCATTTACAATGCAATAGGTCTCACAATTGCGAGTTTTTGACCTTTTGGTATTGTAAAAGTAAAAAAAAAGAAAAAACGTTTGGTGTCCCAGAAGCGGGCACCGCACTCCTAATCAAGCGTTAGAAAATAAAATGCAAACTGAGCGCAGTGTCCCTAAAGCTTGTGCCGCGCGCAGCATGCACATACAATAAAAAACAAGCATTTGCAATGCAACAGGTCTCGCATTAGGACATTTTGAGCTATTGGTAATATCCTTGGTGCAACAATATTAACTGTTGCATGGCTAAAAACTTATAAGGTCCCAAAGGCGAGACCTATTGGCTAGGTCAATGCTTGTAATTGTATTTAAATACAGCACTTACTACCCCTGAGGCGCTGTAACAATATCCATGTTTTATTGGCGAGCAGAAAGGGGGTGGGGGCTCTCCCACATACTTGGCATCCATTTGTGGATGAGCTTGCCCTGCCCATGGGCTTCAGACCCCGCGTAGCTTACTTCGATTATTAGCAGCCAGCAACACTGCTGTAATAAATTAATCTAGAAGTGAACCCCACTGTCGTTACAGCTGTAGGCCCCAAAGAAAAGAGCACTTGACCGCGTGTTCTCTGCCATTACACATACACACCCTACATTAGCAACAGCCTGTCCAAGTAACATTAAAACAGGGAGGCCCTACACTAACAGTAGAGGATTTCATCTGTTAAAACTAAGGCCTTAGACACTTGCAAAGGGATAGACTCCTCAATAAACTGAGCGTTGCAGCACACAATTCAATTGTAGTTAAAGATGAATGTATTACTACATAGTGTTTAAAGACAGTATTTGTCATTGTAGATGTGGTATGTACCGCCGCTATTACTCAGAAGGATACAAGCTTTGGCAAATGCTTTTCAAACTATTTGCTTTGCCAATACTGTAGAGCAGCAGAAAAAACAAGCATTTACAATGCAATGGTTTTGCCTTTGTTAAAGTTAGAGCTATTGGCATTGCTCTTGACATTTTTATTTATGTTTTTTTTAACATAAATAAATGGCATTGTCATTTACAATGCCACTAGCTTTATCTCTCGCAAATGACACACACAGCCACACAAAGCCCCCCACACACACAACCACACAAAGCCCCCCCACACACACAGCCACACAAAGCTCCCCACACACACAGCCACACAAAGCTCCCCACACACACACAGCCACACAGAGCCCTCCACACACCCTCACAGAGCCATGCAGGAGCCTTGCAAGAGATGCTGGGCAAGAGGGCAGTAAACCTTCGGGCGAAGCAGGGAAGATGGTAGACATGCAGGGCGAGAGGGCAGTAACCCTTCAGGGAGAAGCAGGGAAGATACAAGAGCCCTGCAAGAGATGCAGGGTGAGAGGGCAGTTAACCTTCGGGAGAAGCAGGGTAGAGTGGCGATCTGCATAAGATGGCGCGGGCTTGCACGAGGAAGGGGCATCCATGTTAGGGTGGGTACAGAACCGCACAGGCCATGAAGGAATTTCAGGTCTGTAGGAGAGAGGCCTGCATGAGACTGGGCCCGCGAAGCAGGGAGCCGTGCGGCCTAGGGATCAGGGGGCATCCCAGTGCATGAGAACTAGCAGCGGCGTGGCTATCACTGTGCAGCGGCACCAGTGCTCCCAGAGGCCCACTGCATTCAGATTTTAATTCCCAACCGGGTCACCAGAGGCACTTTTCCTGGTTGGCACCAGGGCCCGTGCCACTGGGCCAGTATCTGGGAGCAGGTGGGGGGCAGAACACTCCGGAGGGAAACCGAGAGAGGGTAAAACACACGGTCGTTTTGCTGAGAAATGACGTTTCTCGTCAGGCGGAGCCTGAGTGGGGCCTGGAGACCTATCCAGGAGCAGAGAGGAGAGAGCCGCCAATAATCCGATTAAAAGCAATTACAGCGAGATTATAAAGGCAAGTGCCGGGCAGAACAGAGAGGAGAGCAGGGCAAGGGGAGAGGGAGGCTGAAAGCAGAAAGAGAGAGAGGAGACGGACAGCAGGGACAGATGAGCGCTGAGAGCTGAGACAGGGGAGGCCAGGGGAAGAGACAAATCAGAGACAGAAGGAAAGTGAGAGTCAACAAAAACAAAGGGAGGAAGAAGTAGATGAGGGCTGGGAGCAGAGATCGAGAGAGACATAGAGCAGAGAGCAGGTGACAAGAATACAAGAATACAGAGAGACAGAGCGAGAGGGACAGCGGGCAGAGAGTGACTCCCCGGACAAACACTGTGAGGCCGAGAGAATGGACAGAGGGCAGTAAAGACAGGGGTCTGGGAGAGGCGGCCGAATAGAAAGTTCAGAGTTAAAGCAGAAATGGTTCAGTGATAAAGCACACGAGAAAAGGGAAACAGAGCAGGGACAGAAACGAAAGGGGATAAGAACCTCAAGCCGCGGGGTCAGGGGCGTGGAGTCCGGACTCAGCACACACGGCCATCGGATACACACTGCCATCGGAGCAGCCCCCGCCGGAGCGCACCGGGACCGGCCAGCAGCAACCCTAGGTAGGCAGCCTGGCACCCTGCAGGCACGGTGGAGCTGGGAGAACCGGGCGCACGTGGGGAGGGGCACACGAGGAACACAGGCAGAGTCTCACGGGACATGGGCACACGGGACAGACAAACGGGACAAAGGCACATGGGACAGGGGCACATGGGACAGGCAGAGGATCACGGGACAGGGGCACATGGGACAGGCACACAGACAGGCTCAAGGGACAGGGAAACTGAACAGAGGAACACGGGACAGGTAAACGGGGTTGGGGCACATGAGGCAGGCACACAGACAGTCTCAAGGGACATTGGCACATGGGACAGGCAAACGGAACAGAGGAACACAGGTCAGGGGTCGCACATGGGACGGGGGCACACGGGAGAGTCACACGGGACATGGGCATACGAGACAGGCAAGGGGGAGGGACAGGAGCACCAGGGCTGAATCACCGGGTCGGAGACCGGAGACCTGTCAACGGAGGCAAAGGGAACAGAGACACGTGGCACTGAGGCAGGGGGCACCTGGGCAAGGGCACGAGGGACTGACACCCTCGAAACAGGGGCACGGGACAGGTGCAGAGGGAAAGGAGGCAGAGGAGCAGGACAAGAGGGAAGGAGGAGGCGCACGGGGATGCACGGGACAGGGGCGCAGGGGACATGGTGACTTCTACTACGGGGGGAGGGGCGGACACCGACAATGTGTCCCGATGCCCCTCTCCCCTTGCAGGCACTCACCGGGTCCGGCGGCTGCTGGAGGAGAGCTCCCGCTCCTCGGGACTCTCCGGGGCCGCGGAGGGACGTTCTCTTTTCCCGGGGCTCCTCCTGTGCTCGGGAGCCTCGGGACGGTCGATGCAGGCTGCTTCCTCCTTCCGGCTCTCTACTCCTCCTCCTGCGATAACGCAGAAGGGGGCTCGGCCGGCTGGGCCAATCCCAGCACGGCCCGGGCTTGAAGGCGGGCGCTGCTTCCTCTTCTCACTCGGGGCTGCGGCGGTGAATACACGGAGCAATGCTGGGTGGGCACCGGCCTTAAATCTAAATATTAAGCGAGGTGGGACTTCGCTCGGGGTACCACAACAGCGGCAAGGTCCCTGGGCAGGGTGGGCACCTGCCAGCGGACAAAATAATCGAAAATCAGGTGCCGGCAGTGCCGGACCAGATTCGGGGTGTTCACGGCTTTTGGCTGACGTCGCGTGACGTCGCCAAAAGCCAAAAAATCTCGGGAACGCCCCCGAATCTGGTCCGGCATTGACGGACAGGCCCTTCGTCCAATGGCTAGGCTCCATTTATGGAGCTAGCCAATAAATGACGGGGGCCGTTCCTAACTCCACTACAATACTCATTAGGTTTTCGCCTGCGCGAAAAAGCTGCGGAGAGCGCAGCTTTCGCCAGGCAAAACCTAAAAACGGCGAGATGAAGTGTAATCATCAAGATTGCTATGGCGGCCTAGTGTGATGACATGCGCCTTGCCTTTTTTTTTTATTTATGATTTGAAGATGTCGAATGTCACCTGCAGCAGCAAATTTTTTTTTTTAATACATCTAATTACTGAAGTTTCCCTCTGTTTTAGGATTTGAAGATGTCGAATGTCAGCTGCAGTAGTCAATTTATTTTTGAAAAATATATGTCATTTCTGATGTTTCCCTCTTCTTCATTTTGCTTGCAACAAAGTCACTCATAATCGCTGAATGCCACTCCGAATTAAAGTGAAGTTGTGAAAATGTCACACACAATCTGAAACCTTGGCAGCTATGACCCTCTGCTGATGCGGTCTGAAGGCAGTATGGTGCAGGAGAGGGTTGGGCTGTTGAGGCCCCTCTGCTGATGCTGCCCGAAGGCGGGTTGGGGAGGGGGGAGGTAGAGCTGCTGAGGCCTCTTTGCTGATGCTCTCTGTAGAATGGCAGGATGGGCCGGGCTACGAATGCCTCTCGGCCGGTGCAATCTGGGAGGGGGAGGCTGGCTCGGACTGTTGTGACCTCTCTACTCACGCGCTCCGAAAAAAGGTTGGAAACACAACAGCGTGCAACGAGTAATCATTTCTCAGCTGCTTTCCATGTCAGATGTGTATTATCGCCTTACACTTCATGCAGTGTCGGAAACAGAACACTGTGTGTATTGACTGCGTCTTTACCTTTTGTCACAATAGCGCCTCGTTGGAACCACCGCTTCCCTGTGCACACCAATGCTTGGCGCACACGGCCCCAGAGACAAACTATTTATAATCCAGGACAGAGCACCCCACTCATGGACATTGATACACTGGATACTTGATGGCTGCAGAGGGAGTCATATCTGTTACTAGGAAAAGGGGCGATAATTTGCTCCTGCTGTGTCTTGCAGCCGCCAGTGAATAGCGCTAACTAAGAAAACAGGAACATTAGTTAAGGATTAATAAAGCAATTGGGATTAGAAAAAAAATAGGCAAATAAATGGAGGCACTTCTAGCGTATGGGAGCCTGTGTTTGTTCCAAATAGTATGGGCTTGCCGAGGGAAGAGCGGCTCACTCAGGCGTCAGCAAATCCCTTACGCACGCAAGGTTATGCAGCATATCAATAGTGCCTTGCGGAGATAAGTTTAATTAAAGTGGGCAAATGTGGCTGGGAGTGGGCACTCTACATTACAAAGGAGGAACAATGCTGCAGAAATCTCACATGTACAGGAGCGCATAAGTCATCCTGAATGCGAAGAGAAGAGATACCTTCCGGCTTCTCTGGTGGACAGGCTGAGGCAGTGTGTTCTGTCAAAACCGGCTGCCGGAGAGCTTGTGCAGCGATTCAATGAGCCTCAGGGTATTTCCGATTAGCAACAGCTGATTAGCTAAGGCTGGGCCAAGCAGAGCGCGGTGGGCTATTAACCCATTCGGAGCCTCGCTGAGTCAAGTGAATTCAAGGGCCGTAGAGCAGGCGTGAAGAAAAAAACACAAGTCGGATGGGGCAAGTGAGCGAGTGGGAGGGAACCGCTGGTGTAGCATCGCGCTTCAAGAGCCTGGTGTGGGAGCGGGGGAGCCAGCGAGTGGGAGGGACGGAAGGAGCATATGGAGATGGGATGTGATGTGAGGGGGAGCAGAAGCCTTTGATGTGGTGTCCGAGGCCAAGCGTGCGCTGGATAAGCATCACGCTTCAAGAGCTAACAAGCATTGTGAGAAATCCGTGGAGAAATCCGCTTCGTCAAGAGAGTTTGTTCCCCTTCTATAGGGTCGAGCTAATTAATCGCTGCGGGATTTAATAGCTCGACGTAAAAACAGCCGCCATTGTCCCCATTAGTATCAATAACAAAAAGTGCTAATCCACTAGATAAAGCAAACCGTATAACGAGCCAAGTAAACGGTCAAGTCATTATGGGCGGTAACAAACAGACAAAGCGAGACCAAGGAGGGAATAACAAGCCTCATAATGACTCGGAAGGACGATGACACAAGCCAATTACAAACATGAGCGGAGAGTGGGCAGGGCTTCCACTGTATACTCTATTACAGCATGGCTTGCTGAGCGAGCAGCGCATGCGCACTGCCTCTAGGCTTGACCTAAAAAAGGCAGACTTAAGACAGCATTCAAGTGGAAGATAAAAGAACAAGCCCTCTAACTGATCTAGAAAAAAGTTACCCATTTATCTTTCTGAATCGGTCATACGGGATGACAGCTGTCCATGGACTGGTTCGATGTAAATATCTGAACAAGGTCACTGGCTGTTACTGACAGTTTTCACATGCCATACAAATTAAAAGTTTCAAACAATCTAAGCCCATGCTCTAAATTCTGCAGCCTTTAATTTATGGACCAGTCTAGCTGCGAGAGGAACGTTGGAAAATAAACTTGCGGACAAGTAGCGAAAAGGGGATACAGGTTTTCTACATCCCAAATACATGCACAATGGGCCATATTGGGTACAATTCGTTATGTATAGGATATGAGAGAAGGAGTAGTTTCTGTCCTGTAACTCCAGTTCTGTAGTAGGGGTATCTCTGTGTATAGTCAATCTAGTGACTAGTCCCGCCCATGTGCGTGGACCCCGGCAATCAAAAATAATCTCTCAAGTTGTCAAAAATAATGCAGAAACTGCAAAGACACTTAAGAGAATTTAAAGACAAATAATGTAGCCTATATTCACAGGCTACACTGTCCAGTACTTTAACTAGAAATTCCACCAAAAAAACACCACACACAGCACAGCCTGCTAGTTTCTACCATAGAGAAACTTGCCTCCTCCAGTCAAAGACTCAGGAATGATAGAGAGGAAGGTAGGGACAGACAAGCCCCATAGGCTGCCATTATGTGGCTTAAATAGGATACTGTGCCTTTAAGAGAACTTTCCAGAACTTCTCCCAGTATCCCAGAATGCATAGCAGGTCCCTCTACTTTCAGTTCTTTTTGAAGGCGAAGCACGCCAGACCAGTCGCATTCTTTACATGATGAAAAATCTCCACCGGGGAGGAGGGCGGGCGCTTATGACTATAACAGAGATACCCCTACTACAGAACTGGAGTTACAGGACAGAAACTACTCCTTCTGTAGTAGGGGATCTCTGTGTATAGTCATAATCTAGTGACTAGAATGGCAAGCCCATCCCCACACCAAAGCGGCGGTGGAGAATGTGAGAAGTTGGCCCGATATGCAACGTTCGCTATTCTAGCGATCGCTATGTATCGTTCCAACGACCCTTATGGTGTTTGGTTGTAAGTCAACCTATAGACCAGCTATCCTAGTAGCGTGGATACGAGCAGTCTAAGGCTAAAGACTCGAGAGGGCGCGTTAAGCCAGCTGTTTACCACACATGTACCCCTTGAACACCCAGTGAAAGGACACCACACAAGTGTTATGAAAATAAACCGTATATTTATTAAGAATCACAACAGCCCTGTACTCTTTATGAGGACAGGGTACTAAGCACAAACCAAATCTCTTTAGCAAATACTTCAAGTGCACAATTAAAACAAGTGTCCGAGGACACGGAAAGATTAAGGTCTCGGGCGGACCCGATAAGGCAAGTCGGAAGCGAGGGACTCAGGACCCTAGAGTAAGGAGGCTATGCAGGCACCGAAATGCCGAGTTACCTAGCCACGAGGGCTGCGGCTGCACAAGTCTTACAGGCGTCGGGGTCTTCGCTGACGAGCCAGGAGCCGGAAGAAAAGGAGTTGCTGGCCGGCGACCAGTGCTGAATAGTTCGTAGAGATCCAAGCCTGGATCGGAGATTGATGAAACCTGAAAGCAGAGGGGACCAAGTTCGTACTACTAGCCAGTAGTCAGAGGGTACCAGGAAGGCACCGGTTGGCCGTCACCTCGACCAGGTGAGTGGGCGACGCTAGGCTCTGCAGTCTCACGGACCAGGAGGCGTTGTCGGCGACCACGGTGGAGGTGCGAGCTGTCCCACGAAGGATGATGCTGTCGGCGTCGCTGGGCCCAGGATGGGGCAACAAGCCTTGGCAGATCTCAGGGCCACGTGGTGGGCCTAAGATGGCGTCTTGAGTGGACCAGGAGGGTCCGGGGTGCTTCTCGCAAAGATGGAAGCAAGGGCCAGTCTGGAGCAACCAGACCAGCAGTGATGATTCTCGGATGTCGTCACAGAAGGGCACAAGCCAGCGGCTAGTGACCAGACAACGTGCTGAGCAGCGAGCAGAAGGGCCCCACGCAGATCGTGGAGATGCTGGGAGACTGCACTTCGGTGCTGGAGCGGCTCAGGGTCGGGGCTTCTCGGACCCCAGAGCACTCACCAGAGAGTTACCTCGATGGTCGTGCTGGTTTTAAGAGCGTGCAGGTTCTGATGATGGCCGGTCCCTCGAGGTCTCGTCGCACCCACAGATCACAGCTGAGCTGATGACGTGGGTAGAGGTCAGAGGTGCCAGGGAAGCCGGTTCTCGTCGAGCTGGGCAGTCGGATTCCTTGAGGAAGGACTTACAGCAAACCGCAGAGTTCTTAGTTGGTGCCCGCTGATGCAGGGTGACTACTCCTTAGTCACAAGGGAGAAATCTTGAGAAGAGTCTTGAATGTCCTTTCGTAGAAAGTAGTTCTTGAATCAAAGATGATCTAATTTGGAAGGGTCCCCGCTCCGGCCTTTATTCTAAAGAAAGGGGTGGGTACATGACTAGGTCCTGCCCTAAGGGTGGGACCAGGAAGGGGGGTAGTTACACCCCTCTCCCCTGCCGGACTTTCCCCAGGCCAGGGCTGTCGCCCCTGGAACTGGTTCTAACCGGCAGATGCGTAGTGCGCACCGGGGTGCCACTCCGCAGTCACCTTCTCGCCAAAGCCCTACCTACCCAGAATACACAAACCCCGTCTGGGACGGTGCGAACACCGCCCTCGACAGGAAACCCTTTGTCCAAGTGCTCCTCGCTGGAAGGACTCCCAGCAGCAGGAGGTCAGACTCGTGTCTGTGGTGGCAGCATCCATTTTGTGGAGCTGAGGCTTCAGTTAACTTTAACCGGGGTTCACAGTTACGTACATGTCGTGTCCCTCTAGAAGGGGGGAATGCTAACCTCGTCGCCAGCATTGGTGAGAGGGCAGCACCCCGATTCGTATGACACCTTACTCGACATGCCTTGATTACGCGACACCGGAGTTACCGATATGGTACGCGTTATCATGGAACAGCTATTGGGTCTTGATTCCGCAAGCTGCAACCGGGCTCGGCTCGGGCCTGAACCTAGCTCACACGGGCCCACGCACTCTGCCTTCAGGATCGTTAAGGCCTGCCATAGGAGTGACTGATAGGAACTCGGGTGTCCATTGTATGGTTAGATATAGAGCTACTATACCTAAAGCGAAGGGTGGTTACACGTCTTCGCCCCAGCTGTCGTGCAGCCAGTTGTGTCAAATTTAGGAGGCCAGCCAGGGGTGGCATAATACATGCTTCAGCCCCTGGCGGCCCTGGGTACACCTATGCCCTGCGTTACGGGGTCTGATAAGGTGGCCCAGTACCAATTGGTAAATGCACCTAGGGTACATATCGTAATTTAGAAAGAGAACAGCCAGGCTGTGGGTCTGATTAGCAGGCCCACAGCCAGAGAAAGTCGTAAACCAGTGAAACAAAAGCAAAAAATCTGGGTGATCATAGGATTGCAGACCCTACTCTCCTACAGAGAATACATAACGCCACTACTGTGCGAACAAATTCCGCAGCGAAGCCTGCCCAACCTGAGCGTCTGCCCTGGCGTCAGTGTCCAGGAAGTAATGCTTAGCAAAGGTATGAACCGACTTCCAAGTGGCTGCCTTGCAGATTTCAGCAATCGGCACGTTACGGAGCAGAGCCGTCGTGGCAGCTTTGCCCCTGGTGGAATGAGCCTTAGGCTTACCTCCTAAGGTCTTATTAGCCTTTTGGTAACAATTGTATGCAGGACACAATCCACCTCGAGATGGACTGCTTAGAGGTCGCAAGACCCGTCCTGACCGATCCATAATTGATGAACAACTGGTCAGACCTACGAATATCCTTGGTTTTATCCAGATAAAATTTCAACACCCTCCTAACATCCAGGAAATGGAGAGACCTCTCCGCTGGGGATGAAGGGTTCTGAAAAAACGTAGGCAAAGTTATAGTCTGGTTGACATGAAAATCAGAAATAACCTTGGGAAGAAATTTAGGGTGAGTACGCATAACAACCTTAGCAGCATGAAATACAGTATAAGGTTCATTACAACACAACGCCTGAATTTCACTCACCCTGCGGGCCGATGTAATGGCCACGAGGAACGCCGCCTTCCAGGACAGGTGCTGCAACGAAGCCTTATGAATAGGTTCAAAAGGCTCCTTCATCAATCTGGACAGCACCACATTCAATTCCCATGAAGGCGAGGGAAGCCTGGCAGGAGGGAATACTTTCTTCAAACCTTCCAGAAAATCTTTGATCACAGGGATCTGGAAAAAGGAAGTCTGTGAAGGGCATTTCCTGTAGGCAGTCAATGCAGCAAGATGTACCTTAATGGAATGGACATTAAGGCCAGACTGCGCCAAATGTAAAAGGTAAGGAAGGATGACATCTTCCTTGCAGGTCGTAGGATCATGGTTCTTAGACTGGCACCAGATACAAAACCTCTTCCACTTGTAAGCATATGAAGTCCGAGTGGAAGGTCTCTTAGACTCCTTCAGTATGTCCATGCAATCATCGGGCAGATTCAGATGGCCATATTGCACTCTCTCAGGAGCCATGCCGCCAAACTCAAAGACGAGAGGTTGGGGTGTAACATCCGTCCCCCGAACTTCGTAAGAAGGTCCGGCCTGCACGGCAACCGAATGAGGAAGGAGAGACCGGTGAAGTAGGTCCGTGAACCACCACTGCCTGGGCCACTCCGGGGCAATGAGTATCATCCGAGCCCTGGACCGGGCCAGCTCGATGAGCACCGCCGGAATCAGGGGAATGGGAGGAAAGGCGTATAGAAAGCTGTTCATCCAGTTGATCCATAACGCATTCCCCAGCGTCCCCTGCTGGAAGTACCTGGAGGCGAAGTCTCTGCACTTGCTGTTTTCTGCGGTGGCGAACAAATCTACATCTGGAGTTCCCCACCTTGCGAAGACTTCTCCCAGTACTTCGTCGTTTATGACCCATTCGTGGTTTTCCTGAACCAGTCTGCTCAGTGCGTCTGCCTGAACATTCTGCACACCTGGTAGATGGGTGGCCGTTATCGTCAGTCCTCTGGCTAGGAGCCAGTGCCAGATTGTCTGCGCCTCCTGTGACAGAGTGCGCGATCTCGAGCCCCCCTGCTTGTTGAAGTAATACATCGTGGTGGTATTGTCCGTCTGTACAAGCAGAGAGTTGGTCTGGAAGGACGGAAGAAAGGCCTTTAGCGCCAAGTGAACAGCCCTGAGTTCCAGGAAATTGATGTGATACGTGGCCTCCATCGGTGACCACGTGCCTTGAATCTGTAGAGTCCCGGAGTGCGCACCCCATCCCAGAAGAGACGCATCCGTCACGACAGTCTGCGTGGGAATGTCCTTGTGAAAGGGAACCCCTCTGAGGAGATTCTCCGCCGAACACCACCACTTCAGAGACTGAAGAGCATGCAGCGACAGTCGACAGTCGAATCTTGTCGTCCCAAGATCCTTTCCTCGGATCCCACTGGTCCTCCAAGCTCTCCTGCAGTGGTCTCATGTGCAGCCGTGCGTGTGGCGTCAGGAAGATACAAGAGGCCATCGATCCCAGTAGAGAAGACACCGTCCTCACTGTTGTAGATGGAGTCGTCACAAGAGCCTGAGCCTTCCGAAGGAGTGATAATTGTCGCTCTTCCGAAGGAGACACGCTTGCTGACAGCGTATTGATGGAGGCTCCCAAGTACTGTATGCATTGGACCGGAGTCGGGACAGACTTGGCCATGTTGATGTGCAGCCCCAGCTTGTTCAAGAGAACGCACGTCTTCTGGAAGTGTGCTTGCGCTTCCGAGAAGGAGGACGCCTTGATCAACCAATCGTCCAAGTACGGGTAGACGAACACCTTGTTCTTCCTCAGGTGCGCTGCTACCACCGCCATGCACTTAGAGAACGTTCTCGGCGCAGACTTCAGTCTGAATGGGAGTACTGTGTATTGATAGTGATTGGTGCCGACTTGGAACCGCAGGAACTTCCTGTGTTTGTGTGCAATGGGCACATGGAAGTAAGCATCCTGTAGGTCTATAGCGCATAGCCAGTCTCCCTGTTGCAACTGAGGGTAAATCTGATGCAACGACAGCATGCGAAACTTTGCTCTGCGAATCCATTTGTTTGCCTGTCGCAAATCCAGAATGGGCCTGAACTCGTTCTCGTCCTTCTTGCGAACCAGAAAGAACCGGGAGTACAGACCTCTTCCTCTCTGAGACAGAGGTACGTCTTCTATCGCCCTTTTCCTCAACAGGATATCCGCTTCAGTCTGAAGCTCGCGCAGCTGAAACTGCGAGCTGACCGGGGGAATTGCTGGAGGAGGGCTGGTGAACCGAAGACTGTATCCATTGCAAACAATATTCAGCACCCACTTGTCCTGAGTAATTTTTCTCCACTCTGCCAGAAAAAATTGAATGCTTCCCCCTACCGGAGTAGGTAACAGATCCGGGGGAAGTAGGTTCCTAGGGCATAGACCCAGCCTGGCCCTTGGGCGCCGGGGCCGACTGCTGGCCTCCTCTGCCCTTCTGGTGCTTCTGGAACGGCTTACGGAACTGGTGTTGCTGTTGCGATTGCCCCGAAGCCTGTCCCCGTCCTCGGCCTTGCCCGCCGAACCGCCGTTGGAAAGGGCGGTACCGCTTCTTGGTCTCTTTAGGCTTCTCCAGGCCCACAGCCGTTAGCGTCTCGGCCTCCGCCTTCATGCGGGCCATCTCATCGTCCGCATGCTTCCCGAAGAGGGTCTAGCCAGAGAATGGTAGGTTGGCCACCCTCTGCTGTGCGTCCGGTTTCAGGGACGTAAGCCGGAGCCATGCGTGTCGCCTTTGGTTGACTCCGTGGCAAAATCCGTGAGCAGCCAACAGGGAAGAGTCCGCTGCCGCGCTGATAATCTGGTTGGCCACCAGCATCCCCTCACTCAGTACTTCCATGAAGTCCTCACGCTTCTCCCGAGGTAAATTTTCCGCAAAGCGCTCGAGGGAGTCCCAGAGGGCGCGGTCGTATCGGCCCAACAGCGCCGTGGCACTCGCAGCTTTCATGGAGGTAGCGGAAGTGCCACAGACTTTCCTCCCCACAGAATCCATCCACCTTGACTCCTTATCCGGGGGAACCGTGGAGGACGGAGTGGTGGCATGCTGCTTGCGGGCCGCCGTCACAATGACAGAGTCAGGAGGAGGTTCCGTTCTCAAAAAGGCCGGATCCGAATCTGGAGCCCGGTACTTCTTCAGTAATCTTGACGGAGCTGCCTTCGTCACCGCAGGGTTGAGAAACAGGGCCATAGCCGGTTCCTCCAGGCCCGGCACCAGAGGCAGGAGAGGACGAGACAGGTGTTTTTGATGTAAAGTCTCAAAAATGACTGACGTTTTCGGGGTAGGCACCGTCCGGGAGATGCCCAACTTCGCAGCTCCCCTTAAAAGGGCGTCATGGAACGCCACCAGGTCATCTATCAGGGACACTCTCGTGTCCGGTGACCCCGATAGAGTAGGAGAATAGTCCCTGGTCCCAGAGGACCTCGTTTGTGAGCGAGATTCGCGCCTCCTACGGCGGTGTCTCGACCTCGTGGATGATCTGCGTCGCGATCTCTCCTTCCTCCCAGAGCTAGAGCGAGACCTGCCTGCTCGTGGCCGCTCCTTCGGTTTACGTGGAGGGGTCTTCCTCGGTTCCTCACGGGGCTTCGTCGGTTCCTCACGGGGTTTCGGTTTTGGGGTCCTCTTAGGAGGAACAGGCAGGGACGGCAGGAAAGTGGACCTCGGAGGAGGAACCTTCGGCTGCGGGTGGGCCCATGCGGAGGGACCGGAGGCGGAGGAGGGTCTCCTGAAGGCAGTGGAGGTTTGGGTGGAGGGTCCTCCTTAGGCACAGGGGGAGAAGTCGGAGTCCTGGGCCGAGATGGTGTGTACACCTCTGAGTACACCGAACCCAGTGACCCTTTAGGCGAAGGGTGCGGAGAGCCAGCCCCATCAGCAGGTGACCGCTTCCTCTTGCGTCCTCAACTTGAAGCAGCGTGACTTCTGGGACTAGAATCCCTCTTGCGTCGTTTTGGAGAGGCTGACCGACTCCTAGACGCTGACCGCTGTCTGCTGGACGCAGAGCGACGCTTTTCCGGCGTCGAACGACGTTTCCTCGACTCCGGCGTCGACCCTCTTTTCCTCGGCGTCGATTGTAGACTCCTAGACGTCGACCTCTTCTTCCGCGACGTCGTACGCAGCCTTCTCGAAGTCGAGCGTTCCGTCTTCGACGACGAACGTCGCCGTCTTCTTGATGCTCTCGACGTCGAGGAGCCCCTCGATGTCGACCGGTGCCTCGACACCGATCGACGGTGTCGCCTCGACGGCGATCGACGGTGTCGCCTCGACGGCGATCGACGGTGTCGCCTCGACGGCGAGCGTCGATGCCGCTTCGACGGCGAGCGCCGATGCCTGTCACTTTGCCTTCGGCGTCGGTAGGAAGACCGACGAAGACGATGACGTCGACGGCGGCTTCGACGGCGACTTCTCCCTGACCTTAGATGTCGAGCCGTCACGCCGTCTCGACCCGGAGCCCCGGGGAGAAGGGGAGCACACCGCCGTCATCCCTCTCGACGTAGTAGTCGATGCAATCGACGTCGACGGAGACCGGGACCGTTTGCTGGACTTCCTGCCCCTGGGGAGCCCCCCAGGGGCCTCGGCAGAGGGAACCTTCCCAGCCTGCCCAGACCCACCTGCAGCCTGCAGACGCCTCTCCTCCAGGCCAGAAAGCCTGATCTTCAATCTGTCCCTCAGAGTAGGAGCAGAAAGCTGCTGGCAGATGACACAATCCTCAGGGACATGATCTTCAGGGAGGCACACAATGCAGACCTCATGGGGATCACTCTTGGCCTTCTATCTCTCACATGCTGGGCACTTAACAAAAAGGCCAGGCATTTTAGAGCCCTAAAACGCCCAAAACAGCACAGAGAACACCAAGAAGTAAACTAACTTTTAGAATTCAAAAGCGTCAAAACATTCCAATAAACCCTTGGAAAAAGGGAGAGCTCAATGCCAGGGTCCTGTAAGCAGGAGACGGAAAAAAGAACTGAGTCTTTGACTGGAGGAGGCAAGTTTCTCTATGGTAGAAACTAGCAGGCTGTGCTGTGTGCTTTTTTGGTGGAATTTCTAGTTGAAGTACTGGACAGTGTAGCCTGTGAATATAGGCTGCATTATTGGGCTTTAAATTCTCTCTTCAGTGTCTTTGCAGTTTCTGCATTATTTTTGACAACTTAAGAGATTATGTTTGATTGCCGGGGTCCACGCACATGGGCGGGACTATTCACTAGATTATGACTATACACAGAGATCCCCTACTACAGAACCTCTGCCAAAATATTTTGATTGGCAACAAGATCACATACAGTAGATAGGCCAGTGACACCATACCCTCCCCAGCATGTCAGAGGACTGCAAACATGGCTCTTGGTCCTTCCCTTTATCTGGCTCTTGAATACATCAGGACACCTTTAGCATTGAGAAGAGGGGAGATAGCATTTGTTACAACCCTTTCAGCAAAGTAGCATTCCACTCTTGTTGTTTCCTTGTCTGCTCACTGCACCACACTTGTGGCATGTCCAGTTGAACGGTGGCATCAGCCTAAATGCACCACTACCCTCTATACCAACTAAACTTCATAACTTCGGTCCCTGCCTTTCAAATTACCATTACTGTACAGGGCACTTGATGGGTTTGAGAATTTGGGTCATTAGTTGCAAGATACAAGTCCAACACAAGTTGTAACAAGCCCGCTCTGTATATACTATACCAAAGTAAGATATAGTGTACACAGACTACAGCTCTATGGTTTAGCTTTGCCACAAGATCACCCTGATTTTGACCGTCTTTTCAGGATTCGGAATGTCATGTTGAGGCAACATAGACAATGCCTATCAAAAAATGTTTTTGGCCCTTGCCTGTCGCAGGTACTTGGGCCTCCCACACAAGTGATGCATCATTTTTAATTAGGAGACCTGGGAACGCTGGGTGGTAGGAAATTTGGGTGAGCCCGGTGATGCCACACTTTCCCACACAAAAATGTGTGAAAAAAATGATTTTTGTTTCAGATAAAATTGAGATTTGCTAGGGATTCTGGGTAAGGGGACGTTGGGGGATCCACCCAAGCCATACCTCCTTGGAAGCCCCCGGGTGTCTACTTTCCAGAAATGTGTGGGTTTGGTAGGTTTCCCTAGATGGCCGTCGAGCACGGGGCCAAAAACCCAGGTGACTCCCCCTTGCAAAAGCAGGTGGTTTTGACATAGGCAATTTTGAAGTCGCCTCACTACGTTTTGGGCCCTTGCCTGTCGCTGGTACTTGGGCCTCCCACATAAGTGAGGCACAATTTTTAATCGGGAGACCTGGGGGAACGCTGGGTGGTAAGAAATGTGTGTGAGCCCGGTGATGCCACACTTTTCCACACAAAAATGTGAGATAAAACTGATTTTTTTTAGTTTACATTCAGGTTTGCAAAGGATTCTGGGTAAGGGGACGTTGGGGGATCCACGCAAGCCATAACTCCTTGGAAGCCCCTAGGGGTCTACTTTCTAGAAATGTGTGAGTTTGGTAGGTTTCCCTAGGTGCCGGCAGAGCTAGGGTTCACAAACTACAGCTAGGCACTTTGCCAGAAAAAAGGCGTTTTTGACTGCGAAATTGAGGTGAGACTACGTTGCGTTTTGTGCCGTTTTCTGTCGAAGGCACTAGGCCGACCCACACAAGTGAGGTACCATTTTTCTCAGAAGACTGAGGAACGTGGGGTGGGGAGAAATTTGTAGATCCACGCAGATTCCAGAACTTTTCACCACAGAAATGTAGAAAAAAAAATTGTTTTGAGGAAATTTTTTAGGTTTGCAAGGGATTCTGGGCAACAGAACCTGGTGGGAGGCAGTCAAGTCACCCCATCCTGGAGTCCCCTGGGTGTCTAGTTTTAAAAAATGTATGGGTTTGCTAGGTTTCCCTAGGTGTGGACAGAGTTAGGGTACAAAAACTACAGCTAGGCAATCTGCCAAAAAAGGGTAATTTTTCACTGAGAGATTGAGGTGTGACCACGTTACGTTTTGCGCAGTTTCCTGTCGCAGACACTAGGCTGACCCACATAAGTGAGGTACCGTTTTTAATCAGGAGACTTCGGGTAATTCAGATTTGTAAATCAACTGTTACCCTTTGAGTTTATGCATTTTTCCCTTCCAAATGAGTGACAGTGTAAAAAAAGAAGTCCTTCTGAAAAATGACCAATAATTCTCATGATAGTATGTACTGTTTCTAAACTATAATTTGTACCCATTTCAGAAATACATAGGTGTCTTTCATACCGATTTTTCCATGTATACATTTTCCAAAAATAACTGCTCTATACCCGGTACATAATAAAATACTATTGCAAGTTCTGCTGAGTTTTTGGCTCTAGGTTAGTCGGGTTGTTGGTGAACCTACAAGTCCTATATATCCCCACAACCAGGCAGGTCTAGCGGATGTAACGGTATATGGATTTCAAAGAGCTGTCATAATTACAAGAAGTTACAGGTGAAAACGTTGACACAAGAGGCTGGTTTCTTCAACTATTTTTCAATTTTTCCAATATTTAACTGTTAGTTTCTATAAAGAAACCTTCATGGATTTAGACAAATGACCCCTTTCTGAATTCAGAATTCGGTCTTTTCTAAAATGTAGAGCTTTCCAGGATACATTATTGCTTTCATACTCATTTTTACCATCAACTGGAAGGAGGTTGAAAGCACTAAAAATAGCAAAAAAAGGCTGTCCCAGAAAAATGCCAACTGTGTGAAAAAAGTTGGTTCTCTGAAAAAAGACTGCCATTCCCTAAAAGCTGGGAAAATTGTGATTTCAGTCCCACGATCCTTTTTTTGATAACATTTACAGGGCCCAGAGGCTTTCATTGCAGCCCATTTTTTCCCATTTTTCTGACAAAAACAAACATGTTACTGTATTTTGCTTAATTTCTGGGACCCCTAAAAGGGAATCCACAAACCCTGGGTACCTTTAGAATCCCCATGATGTTGGAAGAAAAGGACGCAAAATTGGCGTGGATACCTTATGTGGTCAAAAAGTTACAGGGGCCTAAGCGCGCACTACCCCAAATAGCCAAAAAAAGTATTAGCACAGGAGGGGAAAAGGCCTAGCAGCGACGGGGTTAAGCCATTTCCTGAGAGGTGCCTTCCCACACTAAATTGGCGGTAGAGCTTCCTATCCCCAAAACTAGTGATGGTGTCCCAGTAAGCCTCCAATCTATATTCCACTTTAAGATTCATAAAGTGGCCTGTTAAGGAGTTTCCATTCACCTGGGAAAAGGACTTGTGCCAAACCAACTCTGTGTAGGGCCTTAAACTCCAGTTTTGAGAGGAAAGAATTCCCTTCAGGGTCCAGCCATAGGTGGTTAAGACCCATGTCCGCTAGAGTGACCTTAATCTTATGTAACCATGGTATTTTGCTAGATTTATCGGCATCTTAGATATACTTAAGTGCCTGTGCATAAGGGGCCAGCTCCGGGGTGGTCCAAAGCCGTCGCCAATAGGCAAGAGGTCTAAAACCTGCTGTCTCTTCAAGAGATACACCCCAGATCCATCAATAACAGCCTTAATCGAGTGGACTGGGGGAGGCCAGTCAGTGCCCTTAGAAACTTATTCTGTGCATGGACTAGATATGATAAATTTCTGAATCCCCCAGAGCTCAGCTCCGTAAATTGAGGCTTTGACCTTACCTTGATAAGAACAATTGTTACTTACCTGTAAACAGGTGGTTCTCCAGTATTGGTGTCTTTCATAGATTCACATGCTTGAATATTCCCCGTCGTCGAAGTGGGAGTCCCACGGTAAATAAAATAGCAATAATGCTAATAATATATATATATATATAATATATAAAAATATATAAAGTATTATATAGGTAGCAAAACTGAAAAATATGCACTTAAAACCTTTACAAAGGTTACTACATAGGAATGCATTAGA
This sequence comes from Lissotriton vulgaris, assembly GCF_964263255.1. NCBI lineage: Eukaryota > Metazoa > Chordata > Amphibia > Caudata > Salamandridae > Lissotriton > Lissotriton vulgaris. The sequence goes on along the minus strand of NW_028254909.1, from coordinate 121,017 downwards.
GAGAAAAAATTCCTTTGTAACATATCAGTGTCATTATGTTAGTCCAAACTGCAGCCAATCAGGCTCAAGCACCCTCTAGAACCTTCTCCTCAGAAGCTCAAGCCCTCAGATTTTCGTAGCACTAGTAATAATAGCGCATGAGGAGAAAAGAGCCTCTGAGGGGAGGATGGGTGGGTCGCATGTGAATCTATGAAAGACACCAATACTGGAGAACCACCTGTTTACAGGTAAGTAACAATTGTTCTTCTCCAGTATTAGGGGTGTCTTTCATAGATTCACATGCTTGATTAGAATAGATAGCAGTAACCTCCTGGAGATGAGATTGCAATATTTCCACACAATAGAAGAACAAAATATATAGCATAAAAGCAAAGCAATCTCAATAATGGAGGAGGGAAAGAGGCTCACCTTATTTGAAAAGATGACGAAGCACTGCTTGCCCCACTGCGGTGTCCGCCTCGTTGACAGCATCCAAACAATAATGTCTGGTAAAGGTGTGCCTGCTGGACCATGTCGCTGCACGACAAATCTGGTGTAGAGGCACTCCGGCAAACAATGCGATGGACGACGCCATCGCTCTCGTAGAATGTGCTCTCACTGGAGTAGGTAAAGGCCTGCCAGCCTGCTGATGGCAAAACGATATGGCTGATGAGAGCCATCGTGTTATGGTCTGTTTAGTCACTGAGTGTCCCTTGCGCAGTAGTCCATATGCTAAGAATAGCTGATTGGATTTACGAAAAGGGGCTGTCCTAGAAATGTAGAATTTCAGACACCGTTTGATGTCTAAGGAATGTAGTCGTTGTTCCGCAGGGGATTTAGGATCCGGGAAAAAAGTCTTTAAGAAAACTGGCTCGTTCAAATGGAAGTCAGAAGGCACTTCTGGAAGAAAAGAAGGATTGGTACGAAGGGACACTCCATCAGGTTTGAACTGCAAATATGGAGGTTTGATGGTGAAAGCGTGTAAGTCACTGACTCGACGAGACGAAGTTAAGGCTAAAAGCAAAGCCACTTTCCAGGTCAGAAATTTGAGATTTGAACGATGAATTGGCTCAAATGGAGGTTTCATAAGTTGTGATAACACCACGTTGAGGTGCCAAGCTGGAGGAGGGCGCCTCAACGGAGGGAACTTCCTGAAAAGTCCTTTAAAGAACTGTCTGATGATTCTGGAGGAACAGAGAGACGTAGAGCCGTCATGACGGTAGCGTGAGATGGCCGCCAAAAAGACTCAATGTGGCATGGGAAAGACCAGACTGAGCAAGACTTAAGAAGAACGGTAACAGTTGTTCTGGAGTAGAACTGATAGGATGTACGTTGGATGCTGCGCACCAATGACAGAAGCGCTTCCACTTTAGCCTATAGGTTTTGATTGTTGATGGGGCTCTAGCCGACGCTAGAATGTCTCTACAGTCCTGAGGTATACTTAAAGAGGCAAACTCCATGAATTCAGGTTCCAAGCCCATAATTGAAGCGTTGACGGATCTGGATGACACACTTGTCCGCCGTCCATGGTTAGAAGATCCGGACGTGGATGGAGGCGAATTGGTTTGCATTGGGACATCAGAAGGAGTTCTGAAAACCACGCCTGTCTGGGCCAACGTGGGGCGATTAAGATCAAGCGGCATGGTTGCCTGCGCATCTTCCATAACGTCCTTGGTACCAGTGGGAGTGGTGGAAACGCATATGCAAATAGGCCGGTCCAATCCATGAGTAGGGCATTGCCGCTGGACTCCGGATGTGGATGCCAACTGGCAAAAGCCTGGCATTTTCGATTCACTGGCGTTGCAAATAGGTCGATCTTGGGATGACCCCATTGGTGGAACACGAGGTCCAGAGTCGGCTGGTGTAACTCCCATTCGTGAGTGGATGACGCAGACCTGCTTAGTGAATCTGCTAGTATGTTTGACGCTCCCGGCAAATGGACCGCTGCCAAGGAAATGTGGTGACGAATTGCCCATTCCCAAATCTTCTGGGCAAGACAAGACAGGGGCTGAGATTTCGTGCCTCCCTGCTTGTTCATGTAGTGCATGCTGGTGGTGTTGTCCGTTTGAACCAGCACCGATTCTCCGTGCACCACCGGTAAGAAGGCCTTCAGCGCTAGAAAGATCGCCAGCAATTCCAGCCTGTTGATATGCCAGGATTTCTGAGTCGCCGTCCACTTTCCTTTGATGGAGAGATCCAGGAGATGGGCTCCCCATCCGTCCATGGACGCATCCGTTGTCAATGTCAGATCTGGAGTCTGGATAAGGAAAGAGACCCCTTGGTCCAGATTGGTCCGTCGCTCCCACCAGAGTAGACTGTCCCTCATGCCAGCTGTGACTGTCACTTGGTCGTTGAACGACCCCGACACCTGTCGCCATTGTAGGTCCAATTCCTCCTGAATAGGACGGGTACGTAATCTGCAATTCGGGATCAGTGCGATACAAGATGACGCCATCCCCAGAAATGATTTCAACATTCGCACTGAAACTGACTTTCTTGTTCTGATGGTGGAGACCAGATGAATTATCTTCAGTCTCCGTTCGGGAGAGATGAACGCTTTTGACACGTCCGTGTCTATAACAGCTCTGAGGAATGTCCTGCTTCGTTGAGGAGTGAAATGTGACTTCTTTACATTGATGGTCAACCCTAGGGAATTGAAGAGGGTGAGACACAAGCGTGTGTCGTGATGCAACTGACTTGCGGATTGGGATTTCAACAGGCAATCGTCCAAGTAAGGAAATATCTGGACCCCTTGAAGGCGCAGGTAAGCCATAACCGGAGCCAGAACCTTCGTGAACACACGGGGAGCTGATCTGAGGCCAAACGGCAGGACCTTGAATTGATAGTGGTTGCGTCCCACTTTGAATCTCAAGTACTTTCGATGTTGAGGAATGATTGGTACATGAAAATAGGCGTCTTGCAGGTCTATTGTAGTCAAAAAATCGCCGCTGCAGAGAAACCGCAAGACTTCTGACAATGTTAGCATGCGGAAGGACTGCTGTTTCAGGAAGAGGTTGAGGTACCTCAAATCCATAATGGGACGCCACTCCCCCGTCTTCTTTAGAATGAGGAAGAACCTCGAATAGAAGCCTTTCTCCCGCTGTGATAGAGGAACCACTTCGACTGCTCCTTTTGTTAGTAATATTTGAACTTGATGTTGTAGTTCTTCGAGATGGGGAGGTGGCGGACCCGAAGGCGGAGATGGAGGAGGAAACTCTGTGAATTCCAAGGCGTGACCCTTGCGCACAATGTCCAACACCCATTGGTCCGATGTTATTTGAGACCACTGGGAGTAGAACTGCGAGATTCGACCTCCAACATCCTGTTGAACTGGCAAGTCATTGTCGTTTGCTGGTGTTGTTGGCCCCTCTATAATTGGACTTCCCTCTATAGGGTCTGGATTGTTGTTGGCGAGCAGATTGAGGGTTCGAGTACCGTTGGTTTCCTTGACTGTACTGGCGGTACTGAGACTGTCCTCCTCTGTTAAAATTGGACGAGGTGCCCCGCCCCCGTGCAGCACGAAAGGGCTGTTTCTTAAATTGTAATGACCCAAGCGACTTCGCTGTGTCTGTATCCTTTTTTATGGTTTCCAAAGAAGCATCAATTTGGGAACCGAACAAAGATTCGCCATCATACGGCATGTCTATAATCAGTGACTGGACCTCTTGCCTGAAAGAAGTAGACTTTAACCATCCCTGGCGTCGGAGCGCCGCCGCACTGGCCAGGATACGGAATGCAGTATTCGCCACATCTACAGCACAGTCTATAATTTCCTCCGAAGCCCTTTGACCATCTTGAAGGACCTGGAGCGCTTCCACTTTCGATGACTCAGGAAGTTGCGCAAGAAAACTGGACATGTCTGACCACATTTGTCGGTCGAAACGACCCAAAATTGCGAGAGCATTCGCAGCACGGGCCGAAGTTGAAGCCATGGATGAAAATTTCTTTCCGATTGCATCCAATCGGCGTCCCTCTCTATCGGGAGGGGAAGTGACAGGCGCTGTAGGATTACGAGCACGACGTTGTGCTGCTTGAGTCACAACTGAATCTGGCTTTGGGTGAGAAAGCAGACAAGCAGGTGAGCCAGTTGGAGCCTTGTACTTCTTCTCCAATCTAGGTATCTGGGCCGGCAAGGAGTTAGGAGCCTTCATAATCTTCTGCCCTTCCTTCCAAATAAATTCAATAATTGGAATTGTATGCACCTGTTTATACGGTTGATTTTTGAAATCATACAGAAAACAGTCTTCATCACGTTGTACCCTTGTCAATTTGAAGCGGTCCGCCGCCTTGTCCAGAAGTTTATGAAAACTAGCAATGTCCACAGGAGGTGAATCACTTGAAGGGACCTGTTGCGGAGAAGGTGTTTGCACTCGATAATCATCAAACTCCTCCAAATGAGGATCCTGTTCACCTTCTGAGTCCTGACACACCTCTCCCTCCTCTCTCTCTGGCTCTGAGTCAGTGTCAGTAAGTGGATTAGTAGCCAGGGGAGCACTCAAATGTACTGACGGAGCCGACTGTCTTGGAGGAGTAGGTCGTGGTTGATGTGAAAGTGGTACATCAGTAGACTCATGAACCGGAGTACCTTGAGGAGTAGGTGGAAAACGTCTATTATAATCGTCCAACATATGTTGGAGGTTAGAGAAAAGTGTCATTGGAATAGACGTCATAGGGATTTGCACGCATTGATCTTCGTGCTCGTCTACCTGCTCAACTTCGTCTTCCGCTTCTTCTTCAGAAGAAGTGTCTTGGCATTTAATGATTAACTCTGAAGGACTCCGTGCATCCCCATATACAGTGTCATCTGGAACTGACTCAGTCTCATGGTCAGAAACGAACAACTGAAGTGGTGGTTGTAGAGCAGGGGATTGAAAGTGGAATGCGGAATCTTCCTTTTTACTGAATGAGGATTGTACAGTAGAAACTGAAGTGTCCATGGCCACCAAAGGCATGTTGGCAAAGGAAGAAGAACTGGAAGTTGCCGTCTCCGGTAAATCTTTAGGCGCCTCCGTGGACGTAGAAGGCTTAGGTCCTACTGTCGCTGGTTTGCTCATTGACGAGGCCGTCGATGACGCTATCGTCGACGATGCGGTAAACGTCGCCTGGTCCGCCGACGGTGACTGTATTGCAGACGGCATCCTAGACATCGAAGGTGTCTTAGTCGACGGTGTCTTCGTCGACGGTGTCTTCGGTACCTTCGTCGACGGGAGCTTCGTCGACGGGAGCTTCGTCGACGGGAGCTTCGTCGACGGGAGCTTCGTCGACGGGAGCTTCGTCGACGGGAGCTTCGTCGACGGGAGCTTCGTCGACGGGAGCTTCGTCGACGGGAGCTTCGTCGACGGGAACCTCGTCGACGAGGCCTTCGTCGACGCTGGAATTGACGACGATGGGTTCTTCATCGACGATGGCTTCTTCGTCGACGAGATGATAGGGATCGTCGACGAGATGGAAGAGACAGAGGCTCTCGTCGACGAGAGAGCCGTCGTCGAAATTCTCGTTGACGATGACGACGCCGAAGTCGTCGTGACTGTAGTCGTAGACGAGGCCACAGCAGCCAATCTCGTCGTCGGAGTGGTCGTCGACGAGCCCGTCGACGACCGCGCTGTGAGAAGTGTAACCACTTTAATAGAAGCTGGAAACGACGCCTGAGAGTCAGATCTCGTGGGCGTAGTAACAAGAGGCACAGAAGCAGCAGGTGGAACTGTAGCCACAGTCAAAGCCAGCTTTCTTTTCTTCAGGAAAGGAGATGGCAACTCCTGAACACTGCCACGCTTAGAAGCCACAGAAGAAGTTGCTGACTGAAGGCTTTCTGCGTCAGAAATAACAGCGTCCTTATCTTGAAGGCGCTTAAGCCATAATAGGAGGCGACCCTCCCTGTCCTTAATGGTTTTAGGATTGAAAGTTCTACATAACCTACAATCAACCACTTTGTGATCAGGATACAAGCAATAAATGCACTTGTCATGTGGGTCCTTCTCAAATAAACGTAATTTCCCACAGGAGGAACAAGGTCTAAATAAAGACTTCTTACTTGACATCTTTGAACAAACTGAGAAGAGTAGATAAGTTGAAAGAACTGAGCAGAGCTCAGGGAGACTCCCTTCACACGACGTGCGGTAGAAAATCTGAGGGCTTGAGCTTCTGAGGAGAAGGTTCTAGAGGGTGCTTGAGCCTGATTGGCTGCAGTTTGGACTAACATAATGACACTGATATGTTACAAAGGAATTTTTTCTCTCTAATGCATTCCTATGTAGTAACCTTTGTAAAGGTTTTAAGTGCATATTTTTCAGTTTTGCTACCTATATAATACTTTATATATTTTTATATATTATATATATATATATATATATATATATTATTAGCATTATTGCTATTTTATTTACCGTGGGACTCCCACTTCGACGACGGGGAATATTCAAGCATGTGAATCTATGAAAGACACCCCTAATACTGGAGAAATAGCCATAACTGGAGCAACTGATTTAGTTAATCAAACTATGTTCTTTTAGGAGAGCCCTAGCTAATTGATTGTGCTTCACCACCAGTAAGTACATTTGTGGTTTCCAATTTAGTCTTACCTATGGTGACCCCCAAGTATGTGAAAGAATCAGTTTGAGGGGCACATTATTAATTTCTACTCTGGTTGACATTTTTACTTCTGTGCAAGGCCATGAACTTAGTCTTGTCAACATAGACAACAAGCTCATGATCGTCACAGAAAAGAATAAATCGTTCGAGTGCTCTTTGCAGACCCATTTGTGTTTTGGACAAGATTAGAGTGTCGTCTGCAAACATTAATATAGGCACCCTCGAACCAGCGAGATTAGGAGCATCCGTGGAATAGTCAGAGTAGTAGGATACCACTTTGTTGATAAACAGGGAGAAAAGGGTGGGGGCAAGAAGGCACCCCTGTCGCACTCCTGTTTACTGAAAAACGTTCTATGGTCTCTCCCTGTTGTCCCCACCTAACTTGGGCATGGGTAGAATCGTGTAATTTGATGATAAATGAGAGGATCTCTGCCGGCATCCCAGCTTTGCTAAGGGTGTCCCAAAGTTTATTACGGGGCACTAGGTCGAATGCAGCATGGAGGACTACGAATGCTGCATAGAGGGTACCCCCAGCCAAAACCACGGTGTTCCAATACAGCATCATAAACCTGAATACTTGGTCAGTAGTAGTGACGTGGCAACGGAATCATGCTTGATAGGTGGATAATATCTCATTCGCATCAATTCACCCATTAATCCTGATCAATACTAATCTGGCCACCAACTTCTGGATAGTATCAATAAGACTAATTGGATGGGAGGGCTCGGTCCCCCTTTTTAGGTCTCGACCTAAAGCATTGCTTTAGAAATGCTGGTTTGTCGAGACTTCTGTAAGCGGTCCGAAAAGTCTGCCAAATCGGCGGATTAGCCACAGTTCATGTGACCTATGCGTGTGCCCAAACCAGCCACGTCACAAACCACCAATTGTCTGTTACTCGCATCAGACTTCAAAGGAATGTGCTCCCGCCCCGGCAATGCCAAGAGCTTGTTTTTTTAATCCTCCTTTTGATAAAACCAGCCGCTGCCGCTTCCCGGGAAAGTTTGCTTGAGCTGTCTCCTTCACTAAGCCCCACCTCTCGTTCTTGTCTGTCTCACCTACCTCCAGCGAGCGGTCTCCTTCACTAATCAATTACGGTGTCAAATGCCTATATGCCAAATGCCTGTGCCTCGCATCAGACTTCAAAGGCTAACGCTCCCCCGCTCCCCCCCCCCCATCAGACTTCAAAGGAATGCGCTTCCACCCACGCAATGCCGAGAGCTTGTTTTCTAGTGAGATCAGTGAGTAACTTATTAAATATATATATCATTGCACTATTTCTCCTGCTTTGTGCAGTGCAGCGCTGCAGATTTTCACGCAGCACTGTGTTGCATGCGTTAGAAAATCTGGTCCTCATTCTCTTTCCACAGGCAGAATCATCATTCTGCCCCTTCTGCCATTCATTCCTTTGCCGAAAATATACTACTTAAGTGTTTTTGTCTTTCCACCGTACTTGAGGTTTTATCCTCACGGGCTCTCCTTGCATTAATAATTACTTGATGCTTGCTTTCATCGCTTCACAAGTCTGGAATTACCCTCTACCTCTTCCCTGCTCTTTTTAGCATTTAAGAACTGTGTAAAGTGCTGTTGTAAAGGAATTAATGGAACCCGCTAGTGCCTTGTTCAACAAAAATCATTTCAATGCGCCCTACCACAAGGTTCTTTCTGTAGCCCTCACGGTTGCTTTAATTTTCAGTTTCATTCAGTAAAAAAAAAAAAAAGTACAGATACGCGAAATCAGGCTTTTTTATCATGTACTGTCTTACTAAATGAAACTTCAGATGTTGAGCACATTTACATGCCTACTTTGTAAATGGACACAAACAAACGTTCAGCAAAAACACGTGCCCTCCAACTCCACCCTCCAACCCTCCGGGGACACCACCACATCGTCACTCCGGGGACACCACCACATCGTCACTCCGGGGACACCACCACATCGTCACTCCGGGGACACCACCACATCGACAATCAGCCGAACCACCACATCGTCACTCAGCCGAACCACCACATCGTCACTCAGCCGAACCACCACATCGTCATGTCAACCTCAGTAAATAGCACAATATACAATGGGCCCCAGGGGGGGGAGACCAAACCATATATTAAGAAAATGGTATAAGAAACATGACTTGTCTAGACAGTGCCTAAAGCACATAGAATCACTGGGAGCCCAAGGACCCACCCAAGGGGACTGACTAGGAAGGCGTTCAGTGTGAGAACACAAATGCGAGTTCCGTACAATCCTACGGCAAAGTCGCAGTTGGAAAATTAAAGATTACGGACACTTCGGAGAAGACTTGGAGCAAACCCTTTTATACTTAGGTTTTGAGGCCTGCACCCATGTGAGCACCGGAGTACTCGTGTTACCTCACCCAGGGAAGCTGGGTGCATAGGTGCCAAATGGTGTAGGGAATCTTCGCTGTTGTCAATGGCAAGTTGCTGCAAAGCGCTGCTGCCGTGGAAAGGATAAGTGCCCAGTGTGATCCAAGCCTGGATGAGAGCTGTGAAGAATCTAAAAGCAGAGGGGACAGAGTCTGGGTCACTTCAGGGTGACCATGGGCACAACATACCAATGCCCATCAATTTAGTGTGTTTCAGGTGTGATGAGATGAAGCTGGACTCCGCTGCCACGGGGACCAAGAGACGTCGACCAGAGTAGTCAGGCGAGCTGTCCTACAAAGGATGTAGAGTGCTGGGGTCGGGGGTAAGTCTATGTCCGGACTGGAGACCAACAAGCCTTGGCAAAAGCAACCCACACGGTGAGAGTAACAAGGCTTCGGGATGGACCAGCAAGGTCCAGGTGACTCCCCAAGCGATGGAGGCACGGCTCATCTGGAGCAACCAGGTAAGCCCGCTAAAAGTTACAGTACCATTCTCAGGGACCCACAAGTCGACGGACAAGGGATCGCGAAGGGACCGCAAGAGGAATCACTAAACACCAGCCCACGTGTCACTCGTGGAGTATAGGCCAAAAATCTTCGGTGGAATCCCTGCACGAGGCCTGGACTACAAGTAGCCCAAAGTACAGCCTCTGGGATCGCCAGAAGCATATGCAGCTGCAAATGTGCACGGTGTCCAGGGGTTCGGGTTGCACGGTCCCCACAAGGGCTTTGGATTTAAGGTTTGCTGAGAGCACTGATCGGCCTCTGGGAAGCCTGGAAATCCACCTCCTGTGTTGCGTCTTCTGAGTCCTTCAGGAGCTGCGTAGTTGCAAACCAGACAGATGAGTCTTTGGTGCTTGCCTTGCAGGGGAGTGACTCCTTTACTCCAAGGAAGATTCTTCAGTCATCCAACAAAAGTGTAGATAGTTGAAGTTCTGGGATTCTATAGCAGAGTTTCGTCCAGGTAAATATAAAGTCCTGTAGTCAGGGGTTCCTACTTTATACCCAAGCAAGGGGTGGGACAAACTCTAGGGACCCACCTATGGGAGGATAAGGATATAGGGGTGGTTACACCCATGTCCTTTGTCAGTTTTGCGACAGAGCAGGGGCTGGTAGCCCCTGCAACCGGTTTGAGCTGGACTATGCACAGGGACACCAAATGTGCCCCCAGTGCAGTCATCAAAGCACTCTTGGAGTGCATCCACCCAGCCCCAATATACTAAAGCCTGTCTGGGAGGTAGTTACAGCTTCCTGTGACCGGAAACCTTTGGTCCAGCCTCCCCTGCCGGAGTTTCGTCCAGCAGCAGGAGGACAGACGCGGGTCTGTGGCTGGCAGCATCCATTTTGTGAAGCCAGGGTTCAGTTAATCTGGTACCGGGTCTACCAGTGTAGTCAGATTTCTCCCTCTAGGAGGATGGAATCATACCTCCACGACCAGGACTGGCGGGGAGGTATGATTCCAAGGTGTTTGACACCAAACACGACATGTTTCCTTGCAGCCATCTTAAAGATAGCATTTACCGTGGGGCGTGGCTAAGCAGCATGGCAGACAGGACGTGAGCTCCGTCCCGAGGACCCGTATATCCTACATAAAGATCCTGCCCGGGCTGTCTAGTTGAGTGGATGAGCCGGAAACTCCCCTGAGACTAACATGATCCCCACAGTGCAGGGGCAACCCATACAACCCCCACAAACAATGCCGAAGATTCTGTCGGCGATCCGAGGGCTCCGACCTAAACTACACGAGGCCGTGGTCTGGGCCTGCGGAGGAGTGTGGCGGTGCCGTTTGCCCGCCCGGGAGAGGTGCCTAGTTGCTCCCAGGCTGGCCACATCCTCGACGGACCTCCGCTTGCTGGGGACGACAGCTGGCAAACAGAGAGGCGGCTGGCGGCTGACCTGGGGCCTCGGTGATTCGTGCCGGCCCGTGCGGAGAGATCGCGGCGCCCGCCCCTCCCCCTGATGCCCTGCTGAAGCGGAGCCATCGATCCAGGAGCTTTCCCCCGGGTGAGTGCCTGGCTGATCCCTGGGGGACTTGCGGAGAACTGAGGCAGGCAGCGGTGAAGTGATCCAGAGATCGCCTCTTCCCCCACTGGAGGCGGTGGCCGTCCGCGACCGATCTGAACCCCTGAGTTCCCAAACGACCTGACTGGGCTGATCAGACTTAACTCCTTGCGAGGGACCCGAGGCGCCTACCCCCCCCCCCCCCCCTGGACAATTGCCTACGGCGGACCTTTCTCGGGGGGCCCGCTATGTAGCTGTGGGAACTGCGGCAGCCCGTGGGGTTGCGCTTCGAGTGGACTGGTGCCCCTCCCCCGCCATTTTGTCCGGGTCCCGAGGCACTTTCTTCCACAAGCCGCAGCAGCGCACGGCCTGGAAGATCTCTGGCCTGCATTGTACTGTAGCCATGCGCATCCCTGGTGGTGCGCTCCTGGAGACTTGGGGGTCGCGCTGCTGCCTTTTGGAGCTGGGGGGCGCCGCTCCGGGTGCCCTGATTGGCGGAGGAGCCTGCTTACCTGTATCGGCCAGACCGCCCAAGATACCGCCGCCTGACCCAGTGGGTGCATAGTGGACCGCTGGCTGCCCAGTTATTAGTTACCGTTGGGGGTACCGGACTCCTGCCCCTATAGGCACATCTGCACCGTGGGAGGGACTCTGCCTCTCCGCCTTTACTTCCTCCATCTGGTCCCCTGCCTGGGTTGGACGCCATCCGAAGCGTAGTTGCCTGAAGCTACCTAGTGCGCTCCCATTTCACCTGGTAGTCCTCTCTTTGGACCACCCTTGCGCTCCACCCTAACCGGTGGAGCCTGGGGGCAACCCTCTGGAACATATTGGGAAGGTGCACGATCTACCCCTCCTGATGGCGACCTGCAAGGGATAGGTCCTCGAAGTCCTGCCAACCCAACACCATAGTGCAGTATACTACTCCACGTCTGCCTTCAGAGGATTACACGGCAGACGGGCCCGGAGGACGGAGGGGATGGCCCAGCGGAGCCGTCCCGAGCAGAGATCTTGAAGGCTATTCAGGGATCCCATTCTGCCTTGGAGAGGCAGATTGAGACTGTATCCATTGATGTTAATCTACTCCGAACGGATCTCCGTAAAGTAGCAGACAAGGTCTCAGACGCAGAGGGTAATATCACCCAATTACAGAGCAAGGTGGCTTCCTTGCAAAAGTCTGTTGCACGCCTTACGTCCACTAGCCGTGCGCTGGAGAGAAGAGCTGAGGACGCAGAAGGTAGGGCCCGAAGTAACATCAGGGTCCTGGGAGTACCGGAACGCCTAGAGGCGGGAAATGCAGAGCACTTCTTGGAGACCTGGAGCCGCACTCAGCTGTGCCCGGCCGGACTGTCCAGTGTGTGTCATTGAACGGGCGCACAGGGCCCTTGTCCCCCCTCCGCGCCCAGGCGACCCTCCTAAAGACCTAATCGCAAAGATCCTGAACTATAAAGATAGTGATTGTATCCTGAGGGCCGCAAGGGAAACTGAGTCCCTCACAATTGAGAACAGCAGAGTTTCCATTTATCCTGACTATACCCAAGTAGTGCAGGAGCAGCGGAAGTCCTACTTAGGAGTTAAGCAAAAACTCCAGGAAATGAAACTCCAATACTTGCTTCTATACCCGGCCAAGCTCAAGGTGCTCTCTCAGGGCCGTGCTCACTTCTTCGAGTCTCCAGCGGAGGTGTGGGAGTGGCTCGAGATACGGGGAGACAACCTACCCCCTGGTGAGCGCGGCGGCCCCCGCGAGACCTGGGGGACCCGACCCCAGCGGCGGCGGCGAGATAGAGGAAGGCGCCGATCTGGATCCCGGGGTTCTGCCGAGCCTCGGATAACTGTGGGAGCAGATGGAGCACTCCGCATGAGAACATAGTCGACGGGGGCCGCCCCGGAGTCTCCTAGGGCGTCCACCCCTGGTGAGGTTTTGGTCCCAGATACCTTGCAGGAAACTTTGCCGGATATGGGCTCCAGTGATCCCGGAGACTCGCCTTTCTGAACCACGGCCTGAGTAAACTCTGACTTGAGGTACTGTTTTGTTAATGCTTTGTTGTCCTCTGAGTTGGGCCTCCTCTTGGACCTGCTCTGGTCCAGAGTTGTCCCAAACTGGTGCTGGGGGCTCTGGATGGCTGGCTGGCGCGGAGGACTTGTATCCCGCTCGACGGAGGTACGGGGTGCGGGGTCCAGATTAGATCTGTCTTCAGTAGACACTGTCCTGGAACATTGGGTCCCTTGGGGAGCTGGGGAGAGGGGGGGGGTGGGGGGGGGGGGGGGATTTGATTTGTTGTGTGTGAGTGTGTTGAGTGAGTTGTATGGGGTGGCTGTGTACGTCCTGGCACTGGCAGGGGATGGGCGGGGTGGTGTTTGCATTTGTTGCTTTCCTCTTGCTCGTGGGTGGGGGTGGGGAAAATGTTTTTGCAGAAGTTCTGAGTTCTGGGGTTTTTGGAGGGTTGGTGCGGGAATTATTGCTGGCATTTAATACATGATGAATCGGACATATATGTGTGGCTCATTGGAAGGCCTATTCCTTCCGGTCTGACTGGAGCGAGAGCCCGGAGGTGCTAGATGCCCCCTTACTCTGGTCTGGGGATTTCAATTGCGTATTGCACCCTGAGTTGGACCGACATCCCCCTAGGTCGGGCACGAAGCCCCGAATGACGGCGCGTCATCGGGAAGTAATGCACAACTTGGGGTGCTGGATGTCTGGCGCACTTGTCATGCCACTCAGAAGCTATACACGTGTTATACTCCGACACATGCCACCCATAGCAGATTGGACCGCGTACTTGCGGCTAATCCACCCATCTCTCACCTTGACTGTTACGCATCAGGGCCGTTACCTGTCAAACCATGCTCCACTGACGTGCATGGCACAATGGGCTGATCGAGCTGCCTGTCCCGCACCTGGCGAATGCCGACTGACATTCTTCAGGATCAGGTGGGTAAGGACCATGTGGCGACTGCCCTATCGATTTACATAGATCTGAACTGGGGGTGCGATCTACCCTACTCCACTAAATGGGAGGCCCTGAAGGCAGTGGTGCGTGGAGCCTGTATGGGCCTCACATACGGGCTCCGGAAACAGTTGAATTACAAGATGCGGAGGTTGTCCTTCAGCGCACCCAATCTCGACCAGACCCTGACGTTTTAGACCAGAGGGCGGAGAAGGAGGCGCAAGTATAGATACATGATATCCTTACCCGCCTTGACAAATATACATTAGGCCAATACAGGCAGCGTCTCCATCGCGAAAGAGACAAATCTGGCCGCCTACTGGCCTAGATCCTTAGACGTGAATTTGCACCTGAAAGGATAGTTGCCCTGCGAGACTAGAGTGGTGATATGGTCCATTCAGAGTCTGATATCCTTGAGGTCCTCCGTTCCCATCTGCAGACTGTGTACGCAGCTGACCCCTTGGTCACAGAGGAATCCTATCGGCCCTATCTACGAGACTTGGACCTCCAAACATTGCCGGAGGAGGCGGTGAAGGAACTCGAGGCCAAACTGACGCTGGGCGAGATCGGCGCTGCGCTAGCTGCTCTCCCACGAGCTAAGACCCCTGGCGGGGACGGCTTCCCATCTGAGTTTTATCACTCTTTCGGGAACATTCTGGCTCCCCTCTTATTACAGGTCTAGAATGAAGCCCTGGACGCTGGCGCTCTTCCACCCACCATGAATCAGGGGGGAAGTCTGCATGATCTTGAAACAGGGCGGTGATAGTTGCGACCCGGCAGCATTCCATCCTATCACCCTGATTAATACGGATGCAAAGATACTCACTAAACTGTTGGCCACTCGCCTAGCCCCACACATGACTCACTTGATCCACGCAGACCAGTGTGGATTTATCCAGGGCCGTAATACGGCGATAAATTTACGCCGCCTGAATCATGTCCTTCACGAGGTGCGGGGGAGAGAGGGTCCCCATGTGCTTGTGTCAATTGACCTGGCCAAAGCCTTCGAAACGGTACATTGGGGGTATCTGATGGAGGTGCTCCAGAGAACGGGGTTTGGACCAGAGTTTTGCAGTTGGATCCGTGTGCTCTACGGGGCGCCCGTGCTAGGGTTCGGCTGGGATCAGCCCGTTCGGAGGAATGTTCCTTGGGGAGAGGCACTCGCCAGGGCTGCCCTCTCTCCCCTCTTCTGTTTGCACTAGCAATCGAACCCCTGGCAGTCTCTGCCCGCGCAGAGTTGCAGCAATGGGGGAATTACAGTAGGTGACACTGCGAATGTGATCGGTGTATGCGGACGACGCATTATTCTATCTAACATCCCCTGCAGAGTCCCTTCCCGCTTTGATGCGAACCTTGGACCGCTTTGGCGCGGCCTCTGGGCTGCGTATTAACCTCGGTAAGTCCTTGGGTTTTCCATTGACAGGTTGTGCTCTGGACCAGAGTGCAGATATCTCATGTTTGGGTCTGCGGTGCGAACAGGAGGCGTTCGCTACCTCGGCATACTGGTGGCAGCAACTGACGAAGCCCTGCTGACTTGTAAACGTCGACCGAGTACTCCAAGCTCTCCACAAATCGGTCGCCTTTTGGAACACACTCCCTCTCTCCCTTATGGGGAGATTTGCGATTGCCAAAATGGTGATGCTCCCCAGGATTTTGTACGTTTTGCAGAATACCCTATGTCCGTTGCCTCCCCGAGTGTTTCGCACACTCACTCGCTCCTTACCTCTCTGCTCTGGGTGGGCGGGCGTAGTAGAGTCGCTCTGCGCACGGTGACCCGGTGCTGGGAGGAGGGAGGCCTTGAGGCCCCAAGATTTGACTTATATTACTTTGCGGCACAACTTCCAGCCGCAAGGTGGTTCGCTGAAGAGGAGAATTGGGAACTGGCACTGCTGGCAGGCACGGCGACCGAAAGGGCTCTGAGGGAGGCCTTGATGAAGGGACGGGGTGCAGATAAAACTTTGCCAAACCTGGTGTGTCACACAGCAGGAATCTGGCAGTAATTCGTGGAGAAGGTATTAAGACGGACCCCATTCCATAGGGAGCTCCCGGTGTGGATCTTGGCCCCGGTACTCCGGATGGAAGAGAACATGTCCTACCGAGAGTGGCGTAGTGGCGGATGTGAGACCCTGGCGGACCTCTATCCAGATGACTTTCGTGTCCTTTGAACGGGCTACTGAGTTTTTTGGATTAAGTAGGGGGCAGTACCTCCATTATAGAGGGCTCCAGGACATAGCCAGAACGGCGTGGCCCCAGTTCCCAGAAGCGCCTTCGCTGACCTACCCCCTTGACATCATCTTATGTGGTAGAGGTAGAAGGCTGATTTCCCTGCTCTACTCGGCCATGCGTCGGGATTGATAAGGCCTGCCATAGGGATGACTGATAGGTTTATATGTGCAGTGATATAAGGTAGATATAGGGAACCTATATCTAAGTAAGGGGTGCATACACCACCTTACACAGGCTGCTGTAGCAGACCTGTGGTGTCACTTTGAGTGGTCTCTCAGGGATGGCATAATACATGGTGCAGCCCCTGAGAGGCCTCTGGGGTACCTATGCCCCAGGTATATAGGAAACCATATACTAGGGACGTATAAGTGTACCCCAGAATCCAATCTGTAGTGTACCTAAAGTGCATGCAATCATTTTATAGAGGAAGCAGCTAGGCTGGGGCCCTGGATAGCAGGGTCTGAGCCAGACTGAAGTAGAAAAAGTGAAACATCAGCAAAAAGTGGGAGTAACTATAAGAAGCAGATCCTACTCCTACACAAAGCTTCTCCTGTGTTTGGCTCCAGGGGTCTGCCCTCCTCAGTTTGTGGGTCTGCGATGTAACAGCTCATGTGCAGTTTGACACGCAAATTAACTGGCAGATTTCCAACCCATCCCTTATTTTCCAAGGAACTGAGTCAAACTATGCTAATTGGTCTATTCTGTGGGAAAGCCTATGAGCATCTTGCTGGTTGGCCTCTTTCCCCTTTTTCCACAAAAGGTTGTCTCGTTGGGAGTTGCCATTCTTGCATTAGCTGGAGAGTGACTTGATGGCTGAAGCCCTGCTGTTAGGAGGCTAGCGGAAATACTACCCTACATGCTAGTCTCCAAGTGGACATTTCTCTTCTCCTGAAGGATCCCCTGAACTACAATGCTCCCATTTCTTTTGGGGTTTTGTCGTCATTAGATTTTTTTTGCTGTAGTGCCTCACCCACAGCTGTTCCAAAGAGGGTTTCTCCTGTGAAAGGCATGTTTATCACAGATGCCTGCAACTCTGCTTTAAATCCAGAGACTCTTGTCAAGATTTGCCTTCTAAAAGTAGTGCTCTTT
This sequence comes from Lissotriton vulgaris, assembly GCF_964263255.1. Classification (NCBI taxonomy): domain Eukaryota; kingdom Metazoa; phylum Chordata; class Amphibia; order Caudata; family Salamandridae; genus Lissotriton; species Lissotriton vulgaris. The sequence goes on along the minus strand of NW_028254909.1, from coordinate 103,807 downwards.
TACGCTTGGCAGCGTCCACCACATCCCACACGGATTTAAGGAAGCAGTTGGTAATTGTAGGAAGCTGCCTCTGTATATACTGTACCATATTAACGTATAGTGTGAGCAAAGCCCAGCAGATCCTCAGACGTTTTACAGAGGCTAAAGTAGATAATACTAATGCTCTATCTTGTGGTAGTGTGGGTGACTAGTTAGGCTTATTAGAGGGCTGTTTTAAGCATTTGTTGTACACATTCAGGCAAGAAATGATAACAATGACAAAATCCAAGCCAAGTGGTTTGTAAAAATATTACTTTTGTACGTTATTTAGAACCAAATATATTTTGTTGCACTAAAAGACATTTTGTAATATCAGTTTCAGTATAAAAAAAAAGCAGAAACAGTGAGTGAATTTTTTTGAACAGCTGAACGTTAACCTATGGAAGGAAAACAATCAAGATATTTTAGAGGTAAATACAATTCTTGGAATTCCAGTCTTCGGATTTTAGGATCAACACTGGGCAAGGGTCAAGTAAGTGGTGAGACGGCACCATCAGCATCACATACAGAGTCTGCATATGCCATCTGGCACGTTTCACTAGCAGGGTGGAGGAGGCCATGAGGCTCAGCAGACTCCGAATATCATCGAAATCCAGGATATAGGCTGAAACATCAGTTATCATTGCCTGAATATCCAGACCTCGCCATTCACGAGGATAGGCCCAAAAAGGCACTGTGTCCAGAACAGCTCTGATAAAAAGGAGCATCGAAGAGGGAGTCTAGTGTACCTTCCACAAGTTGATAGAGAACACCAATTAATGTAGAAGGTTCGCCGTAGACTTGATTTGGGGAAGGACCTGGGGCAAACTCGCCTTCAACAGCCAGTCCTTGAGATAGGGTTAGACTCACTGGCACCCCAATATGCGCAGATGAGCTGCGACCACTGCCATCACCTTGGCGAAAAACCTGATTGGCGCTGGTAAGGATAAAAGGGAGGACAGCCAACTAAAAGTGGTCATGGTCTTCCATGAACCGCAGTTAATGCTGATGAGAAGGCCGGGAATGTGAAAATTGGCGTCCTGCAAAACCAACGTAACAATCCAGTCTTCTGGGTCTAGGGCAGACAAGACCCGAGCCAGAGTAAGCATCTTGAACTTTTCCTTTAGTTGAGGGCTCACAAATGTAGAATAGGGCGCAGACCCTTTTCTTTTTTCGGGACCAGAAAGAAACTTGGAAAGCAATCACACCCTTTTTCTGGTGCTGGAAAACTCTTTGGCTCCCTTGGCTTGGAGTCATGACTTCCTTCTGAAGCAAAGTCAGGCGATCCTCTGTCAGCCAGCCGGTCGTAAGTTGGAAGTATAAAAGGGGGTGGGTGGGTAGGGGGGGGGGGGGGGGGGGTTGGGGGGGGTCCTGGAAGAGTTTTTAAGGGAAAGGAGTAGCCCCTTCGGACTATCTTCAGAGCCCACCTATTCAAAGTGATGTTGTGCCATTGGTTGGGGTGAAGGCTGATCCTACCACCAACTGGACACCCATGATCTTGAAGGCCCAACACTAGGCTGCACTACCAAACACTAGGCTGCACTACCCACCGGGGCCAGGACAGGCAACGCCCACAGACACGCAGAGGTTGCTGGACTTGCGGTCTCGTGTGCATTTTGCTTCGGGTGCCATCAAACAGCATGTCGGACATTCCCAAAAAAGCCAGAAGTTCTCAATCATCCACTATCGTGTAAATTGCTCTACCCAGTGGGTTGGTCATGTCGAGCCCAAAATGGATGGCGAACGTTGCTCAATCTCCACTTCGGAGATGATGGCCCGGTCCTCCTCCGGGACCTATGGCATCACTTGCGTAACAGTTTCCCACTAAGTGCGGGAATAACAGCCCAATAAGCATGCTGTGTAGACCGACCGCAGTACAAGGGTGTATTAGTAAAAAATTATTACCAACTATCTAGCCTCTTCGATTTTCAGTCCAGGGGGGGGGGGTGCATAAGGGAATATGCCTTTGGAGGTAACGGCTTGAACAACCAAGCTCTCGGGGTAGGGTGGTTGGTGAGCAAAGATGTGTCACCCAGTGCAAGGCCTTGGCGGCAGGCGGTTGACTATTCACAGGAGACCCTGTGCAGGGTTTGAACTAGGTGCCCAGTAGGACATCAGTTAATCCTCAATATAAAGGCAGCAAGGCTTCCGATGAGGATACACTAGGCTGCAGGATCTTAATCAATAGGTTTGCCTTGACTGCCATAGATGGAAGGTCAAGGCCCAGGACCTCAGCTGGCCTTCAGAGTAGGATGACCTCACCCAGTTACTCACATCATTACTGTGTTAAAGCGGTCTTGTCCAGCGACCCCTCCCAATCGTCCTATTCCTACCTCTTCAGAATAGAGATGAGCAAGCGATCTGGAACCCAAGGGTTCCATCAGCACCGGTAACTGTGCCAATTCAACTCATCGGGATAGAAATGGGCTGGTAGTGCCAGTGGGCATATGAGGCGCCAGGAGTCTTCTTGGCGTCTGTACCAGCGCTGTGTATGGCTATATGAGTACGATCGGCATCAGTCTGGTTCCAGCATGGAATCAATTGGGGGGGGGGGGGGGTTATCTGAGCCGGAGCCACGGGCACTGGACCTGATGGAGCTCCCTCAGCCTACAGGGCCCAAAGGCGAGCCAATAGGTCCTGGTCGGCCAAATAGGAGGCACCTGGCATCAAAACTAATTGAGCTGAGCAGGGGTCGCTCTGGTTCCCAGAAGTGGGAGCCGACCCAGATGCAAGTTCAGAGGAACGAGGCCTAGAACGCGGAGGTTCCTGGTCATGTCGGCCAACAGACAGAAAACAAAGCACACTTCAACGTGTTTTTTTTTTTTTAATGATTCTTACCTGACCAACTCGAGGACTTTGAGTGGGAAGTCAAAGACCTGGTGCTCCAGGAGCGGTGCCCGGACCTTCTTTGCACCCGGGACCCTGAACGAGAACTCTGGGGGCGAACGACGCAGAGCCAGCCCACACGCGGCTTTATGGACTGCTCAAAGCTTAGGGAGCAATTACGCAGCAGTTCGAAGCACGATATAGAGTTGTGGTTGCATTCCAGTCAGCAAAGGACACAAGTGTGGATCCATCAGACATGGCACAGTGGCAGGCGTTGTACGGCTTGAATACAGTAGACTTCTGGACATAGTGAAAAAACATACTCACCAAACAACTTAGACAAAATGTCAACAACAAAATAGTCGAGAAGTGGCAGGGGTTAATGGTCTTCACAGAAAAGAACTTAAAGCACAAGTTACTTAACTTCGGTAACTATCTGTAAGAAACAGAAGTTAGTAGTAGATTTTACCTTAGAATATCCCCAGGTGTCGTACTGGATCCAGAAAATTTTGCGTAGCAGTACCCCTGCGCGTCAATAGGCGTTGTTTGCGAGTCCAAGTCAGTCGTTGGCACAGGGATGACTTCGGAGTACTTAGACGCCGCCTTCACGCGCTGACGTCAGTTCTTATACGCAGCTTTTCCGCGCCAGAATCGCAGAGCCATGATAAAAACCAACACTGGTGCCATACAAACTAGGGCCCTGAAAGGGGATGACCTTAACCCTAGATATCGGTTCGCAGAACGGGGAGGATGGGTGGGGCGGTAAGGAATCTAATACTAACTACTGTTTCTTCCAGATATATAGTTACCGAAGGTAAGTAACTTGTGCATCTGAAAGCAACAGGTTAGTATTAGATTCCTTACCTTAGAATAGATACCCCAGCAATACCAACCCCGAGGTGGGTCTGTGAACCAATGATCACACCAGAAAGTCCTGGAGAACGGAACGGCCGAAAAAGCCATCTCTCTGGACTTGTATGTCCAGGCAGTAGTGTCTCTCGAACGTGTGCAGTGAGGCCCACGTAGCTGCCCGACAGATGTCCTGCAAGGGGCTCCCCGACCCAGGGCAGTAGTAGCTGCCGTGGCCCGAGTGGAATGGGCACGTAGCCCCACAGGAGGCTCCTTTCGAGCCAAAGAGTATCAAGCCTTGATGCACAAGACAACCCATCGAGAAATGGTCCGTTTGTGCACCGCCCATTCTTAGCACCCACGTAACCATCAAAGAGTTGGACATCCATCCGGAACTGGCGTGTGCGGTCCAGATAGAATGAGTGCGCACATTTTGGGTGCAGACAGTGAAGCCTTTCTTCCTCTTTCGAGGGATGAAGAGGCGAAAATAAGGTGGGCAAAATGATGGACTGCCCGATGTGGAAGGCTGTGACTACCTTGGGCAGGAAAGAAGGTAGCGTCCGCAAAACAACTTTGTCCGGATGGACAGAAAGGAAAGGAGGTTGAGAAGAAAGAGCCATGGAGCTCACTCACTCTCGTGGCAGAGGTGATGGCAACAAGGAATGAAGCCTTAAGAGTAAGGAGACGAAGAGGACAGTTATGAAGTGGCTCGAAGGGAGCACACATCAGATAAGTCAGAACAAGGTTCAAGTCCCACTGAGGCATCACGAAAGGAACAGGAGGGAACATATGAGTGATGCCCTTCAAAAACCGGTTTACAACTGGGGACTTGAACAAAGGGGGCTGATCAGGGAGCCTTTAAAGGGCTACCTCTCTGCCATTTCTGCCTTTTTGAGTGCTCAGAGCAGAGCCCTGCTGGGCAAGAGAAAGAAGAGGAGAACCTCTGAAATAAGGGCAGAAAGGGGATCCACAGCCTTTGCTGTGCACCATGCCACAAATTTGTTGCACCTGCAGGCGTATACCGATTTTGTAGAGGGACACCTGGCTGCCAGAATCACATTACAGACTTCAGGAGGCAAGTCAAACGGCCTCAACTGCCGCCGCTCAATCTCAACCCATGTAAGTGGAGACTGGACAGGTTCGGGTGAAGGACCGTAACCTGCCGCTGCGACAGAAGGTCCTCCTGAAGAGGCAGACGAATCGGGGGAATCGAAAGACATGCTGAGTAACTCGGGATACCAGTATCTTCGTGCCCAGTCCGGAGCCACAAGGATGACTTGGGCCCGGTTGCATCTGATCTTCAGCACTTTGGGCAGAAGTGGTACAGGCAAAAAGGCGTACAACAGACCGCAGCTCCACTCGCGACGAAAAGAGTCTGAGCGAGTGCCGCCTTGGAAATTCCAACGCACAGAACTGAAGACATTGCGCGTTCTCTTCTGTGGCGAATAGATCTAGCCAAGGCTCTCCGCACTGCTGAAAGAGGCCTTGTGCCACGTCCAAGTTTAGATGCCATTCGTGATCAATCATGCACCGACGGCTGAGTTAGTCAGCCCTGGCGTTCAGGGAACCTGCCAGGTGTTGAACCACCAGGGTCACGCCCTGATGTTCCAGCAACTGCCAGAGGTTCAGAGCCTCCTCGCATAGGGTCCACGACCCAGCCCTGTTTGTTGCAGTACCACATGGCGGAGGTGTTGTCCATGTACACCTGCACTACACTCCCCCGGACAGAGGGGAGGAATGCCTTCAGTGCAAGCCGGATCGCTCATAGCTCTAGAAGGTTGATGGAGTCACGACTCTGCCGGAGACCAGAGGCCTCTGATCTCAGCCTCTGCCATGTGGCCACCCCAGCCCTGGAGGGACGCGTCAGTCACAAGTACGTGCTCCGGTTGGGGTAGGGAAGAGGGATCTGCCGCTGACCCAATCGCGGACTGTCTTGCAGTGCCCTCCGAGATCAAGACATGGTCGGACAAGTTGCCCCAATGATGGACCCACTGAAACTTCAGGTCCCACTGCAGAGCCTTCATCGGCCATCGGGCGTGATGCACCAGAAGGATGCAGGAGGCAATCAGACCCAGAAGCCACAGCGTCAACCTGACCGAGACTCGGGATAACGGCTGAAAGATCAAAATCAGAGCCTGAATATCCCAAACCCGCCGTTCGGGAGGATAAACCCGAAACTGTGCCGAGGCTAGAACCGCTCCGATGAAGAGGAGCTTATGAGAGGGACACAGGTGTGACTTCGGCACATTGATGAGAACCCCAGCAGGTGCAGGAGGTGGCTGACTACTGTCTGGGGCGAGCCCGCCTTCAACAACCAGTCGTCAAGGTAGGGGGAAGACTGAAACCCCTAACCTGCGCAGATGAGCGCGACCACCGCCATCGCTTTCGTGAATACCCGTGGGGCCCTGGTAAGGTCGAAGGGGAGCACGGTAAACTGAAAGTGCTTTTGGCCTACCGTGAACCGCAGGTAGCGCCGGTGGGTCGGCAGAACGGGGATGTGAAAATATGCATCCTGCAAGTCCAACGCTACCATTCAGTCTCCCAGGTCCGGGGCAGCTAAGACCTGAGCCAAAGTCAGCATCTTGAAGTTCTCCTTTCGGAGGACGCCGTTGACATTCCTTAGGTCCAAGATAGGTCGTAGGCCCCCTTTGCCCTTCATGGGAACCAGAAAGTAGTGGGAGTAACAACCACGTCCTACTTCTGGCCCAGGAACGTGCTCGATGGCCCCCTTGGCCAAGAGGGCAGAAACTTCCTCTAGCAGAAGTTGCAAGTGATCCCCCACAGTGGTACTGCGGTGGCATGTCTGGAGGGGTCGCCTCGAAGGGGAGGGAGTAGACCCTTCGGACTATTCGCAGCACCCACCTGTCCGATGTGACAGTGCGCCAGTGGAGGAGGTGATGGCGAACCCGGCCACCCACTGGCGTTAAATGGGCTGGAAAGCTCGGACTAGGACAGCTTTGAGGCGTATGATGCGTGGGTGGATGTGGACTGGCGTGTAACCACGTCCGCCACCGCGTTGAATGTTTGCGGCCCGTGGCTGGTAGGACTTGTGGGAGCATCCCTTCCGTGGCCACGCAAGGAGAGCTGGGCAGCAGATTGCGTACGCGGGGCAGACAAGCCCAAGTACTTGGCCGTATCCCTTTAGTCCTTGAAGCGTTCCAGCGCATGATCTGCCTTTCCACCAAAGAGGTTGCGGCCATCGAACGGCATCATGTCCATAAGGGTGTTTTTGACATCGGCCGTAAAAGTTGGCGGACCTCTGCCTGGCGTGGCAGCAAACCGCCAGACGCGGAAATCGCTCTTCCTAGCGAGTCCATGGTATCAAGTCCACATCGTATAGAGTATCGCGCTGCGTCTCTCGCCATCCGCGAGGGCTTGAGCGATTTTCCCCGTGCTCTCTACAGGCACTCAGGCAGCACGGCCGCAACTGAATCCCACAAAGAGTGGGTGTAACGGCCCAAGAGGCATGCGGTGTTGACCGACCGCAACCCCAAACTAAGGGAGGAGAACATCCTTCCGAACTGTTCATACCCTCTTGGATTCCCGATCTGGTGGTGTCGTCGGGAATGCGGATTGGCAAGTAGAGGCATGGATAACCAGGCTCTCGGGGTGGGGTGGGTGAACAAGAAACTAGGGTCGCCCGGGACTGGGCGGTGGCGCCTAGCGACATTCCTATCTACAGGGGGACCTGTAGTGGGCCTGGACCAAGTGCCCAACAGGACGTCTGTGAGAGCCTCATTAAACGGCAGTAGAGGCTCTGTGACCTCTGTGAGGATGTTAGACCTCACTGTTGCGACGGGGAGCTCAAGAGCCAAGGCTTTGAATGCCCTCATCAGCACCACACTATAAGCAGCCCCCTCCTCCGTAGCCATAGTCTCCCTCGTCGTCCATGTCCTGAAATTCAGGGATAAAGGATGGACCCAGATACTCGAAGAATTCCTCTTCGGCCGGTGCAGAATGCGGCGTCGAGCGACGCTGCTCCGACGCCGGATCCGGACCAAGGGGTGGACCAGGGACCGCTTCATGCGGGGACGACACCGGGGATGACACCCTAGGGGCTGATGCTGGTGGAGTTGTAAGGTTAACCAGCGGCGACACAGATCCGGTGGGGCCCTGTAAGCATCAGTACCGAAGTCGCCGAGGCCGAAGCATTAGGCCTGCTTGGGCTCCCAGTCGGGGCCGCTTGGCCCGAAAGCGCTGCGGAACCAGACAGAGGAGAGAGCAACCTCATGGCCATGAGGAAGGCGTCGATCTCCTCCGGCGTCGCATTCTGCCCAGGGACCGGCGGGTTTGGAGGAGGCCGCTATGCCTGCGGCTCCGGCGGAGCCGCGTGGGTGGTGTCACCCGAACCCCCGGCCACGTCGTGCGAGCGTCAGGGGGAGTCAGAAGAGCGATGTCGCCTCTTCGACTTTTTGTGATCTTACCTGAGGACTTGGAGCCCGGCAAGTGGTGTCGACTCGAGGAGCGGTGATGACTCCGGTCCCTCGACCTCCTTCCGGACCGGGACCTCAAGCGGCACGGGCCGACTGCCGGAGCTCGAGGCACTTACGGGACAGTTCCCGCTTAGCCTTCGACGTCAAGGCCCGACAGTCGGGACACGACTTGTCATCGTGGTCGGGCCCCAGGCAATGTAGGCACCAGCGATGGGGGTAAATAACCGACATCAGTCTGTTGCAGTCGGCACAGGGCTTGAACCCGGGCATCCCTACCGGCACCGATGGGAGTCGTAGACTCGAAACGGATCCAAAAAGGATCGAAAAAGTTTAGTCAAAAAGTGACAAAAGGGTACTACTTTCTCCGGACCTGCGCTTGCTGGCGCGGAAAAAAGAACTTATGTCAGCGCGCGAGGGCGGCGTCTAAATACTCAGACATCATCCCGGCACCAACAACGCCCACGACTGACGCGGAGCCACAGACTACGCCTACTGACGTGCAGGGTTACTGCTACACAAAATTTTCCAGATCCAGTCTGACGCCTGGGGATATTCTACGGTAAGGCATCTAATACTAACCGGTTTCTTTCAGATTCAGCGCCTTTATAGGCGACGCAGACATCAAAAAGGGTGAGACAACGTTGATGATGTCACACAGAACCGATCACCAGAACTTATCAGCGTGCAAGGGTATTCCTAAAAAAAATCTTCCAGATCCAGTCGGACACCTGGGAAATTCAATGGTAAGTAATCTGCCGCTAGATGTCCATCAGATTAACAAAGTCAAACAAGCAACAGCAGAAGCAAATTAAAATCAATAATACCAGCGCTAGTAGCCTTCCAACCCAGGCTAGACAAAATGAAGAGTTAAAGACTTAGATGAGAGTGTGGAGGACATTCCTGAAAGGAAAAATGCTTTGTGGCATATTCATGAAAGTAACAGATTTGGAGGATCCCACTACACAATCTAAGATCCTAATTGCTGGGATACTGGATAAAGGTGGCAGCTTCATTCCTCACCCAACTATACCAGAGATCTTGGAAACAAAATTCTCACCACCACATTAATTTCAACAGGAGCATATAATACAAACAAAACTAAAATCCATAAGAAACACACCTAGACACATTATCCCCTACATTCTCCACCATAAACGAGACCAGTAGAGGAAGCAAAGAAACTTGAGCCATACCAAAGAGGGTACAGTAAAATATTACGGGTGACAGTTTTTGTAGGACACTAATCAAACCAGGAGAAGGTTCTTCGCACCACTATCACTCCTGATGAAAATAGATATTGGGTTTGAGCTTCTTGAAGATGTAACAATGCCGGTGACTATCAAAAGAAAAACCTCATACCATGATCATGCTGAAATTGAGATATGAGAAAATGGTCAAAAAAGATTTTTTTTTAAAAAGAGAAATTGGTAGAAACCAGAATTCAACTGCCCAGCTCCAAAGTAACACTGCACCACAAACTTACATATTAACAAAGAGGGGGAGTTCAGGCCAACTTGTCAAATGTGACAGCCTGATCCCCCAACCCAGGTGCATGCAAAACACCTGACAGGGCAATTACAAATCTAGAAGACAGAATTACATTATGTGACGAAAGAAAAATAATTACTGCACTAATACCAAAACTCTCCTGCAGAGGACTGACTATGAAGTGTTCAGTTCAGTTCAATTAGTCTTTATTTCGAATAAAAAAAGATTCATAAAAGACAGCAAATATATTTAAAAAACATTTTCAGTATACAGCATTGTACATTGGATCCCCCAGTACATAAAAGATGGAGTACAACAATACGTAAACATTAAAACTAATACAAAAGCGGTTTACAGTTTCTTTACACGGATAAGCCACAGCCAACCCAAAAATTTTGCAACACAAATCACTGATTTAGCAGTGCGTAAATCTCTCAATTTAAGCAGGGCTGCGTGGCTACCCCCACAGTTGAGTGTTTTACAGATTGGTTTCAACCATTTAAGTCTGGGCGATCGATAAGCAGGACATGCAAAAAATGTGGCCCAGACTTTCTACCTGATCAGGACAAAAGGGGCATTTGTTGCTTGAGTTTATTGCCCACTTAGCAGTAAAAGACTTGGTCGGCAGGGTTCCCACCCGAAACTGATGGTACAGCTTGCGATCAAGTGATTTGCATATCAAGTCCCAATAAGGTTCGAGAAATGGGGTTATCTTGTGCGTTAGGAACTGTCCCGTTAGGTTATTAACAGAGGAGAGGGAGACCAGTACAGATTTTTTAACAGCCCAATAAAGCTCTTTGAATTCCGCTTTCGATGGGAAGCTTGAACATTCGAGATGTAGCCATAGCTCTGGGAGGCCCATAGAATACAGTATTTGCTTAACCTCCCGTAGCCATGGAATTTTCTGGGCACCCCACAATGCTCTGACCTCACCTAATTCTTGGGCAAATAAGCTAAGTTCTTGAGTCGTCCAAAGGCGACGCCAAAGAGCAACAAGACGGTACTGTGCCATCTCATCCAGCGGTCTACAACCTAAATCTAAAAGCAGAGGTGTAATGGGGGAAGATTGGGGAAGTCCCACTAAGGTTCCGGAGGAACCTGTTCTGAGCACTGGTAAGAGCCGACAAACCTTTATATCCCCAGATGTCCGCACCATACAGGGTAGCCGCATTTACCTTGGCCTCGTATATTTTTAACGCAAGTGTAATGCGTTTTGTCATGGTTTTTTTCTGTTCCTTTATCAGACAACCTGTGAGGCGAACAAATTTAAGGGTTAACACCTCCAGCTGGGGTTTTCATGTAAGTTGATGGTCCAAAGTCACGCCCAGGTATGACATGACTTTAACCTGTTCTATTGGAACACCCTCTATTGAAAATGAACTGGTGATAGGTTTGTTTTTATTAAAAATCATAAATTTGGTTGTCAGCATTGAATTGGAGGTCATTTATAGAACAAAACTCAGCAAATCTGTTTAAGGCAGCCTGTAGGCCGCTACGAGTCCTTGAGAGGAGCAGGGTGTCGTCGGCGAATATTAACATGGGATACTTTGAACCCCCCAGGGTAGGTGCATCAGTGTGAGTGTCGTTGAAAAATGCGACCACCCGGTTGATAAACAGGAGGAACAAGGTAGGGGCCAGCACACAGCCCTGCCGGAAGCCACGTTCGACAGGGAAGCTAGCGGTCACCTGACCCTGTTTACCCCATCTTACGCGTGCAAAATTATCCTCATGAAGGCGCCTAACCAGGTCTAATAGTTCTGGAGGAAATTCCATGCTTCTCAGGGCATCCCAGAGTTTTGCCCTGGGAACCAGGTCAAACGCCGACCTAAGGTCGACAAAAGCAGCGTAGATGACACCACCGCCCAAAAGAACCACCTTCCAGTACATCATGGTAAGACGAAACACCTGGTCAAGGGTGCTGGTGCCTGATCTAAACCCTGCCTGCATGGGGGAGAGTATGTTGTTTTGCTCAATTCACCCCTGTATTCTAACTAGGGCCATTCGTGATACCACTTTCTGGATGGTATCGATCAGGCTAATGGGGCGATAATTTTTCGGTAAGGATCGATCCCCTTTCTTAAAGACCTGGATTATCTCAGCCCCTTTCCAGGACTGCGGTATCCTTTTCCCGGCTGCTGGCTATGAAGTGTTAACATAGTAATGGCTTGCTTAAGAGCCCCAACCCATGCAAAATTTGCCAATAGTGACAGTAAAACAGCCTAGCAAAAGAGAAACCTCTGTAGAGCCTACAGGAAAAATACTGTTTTTCTTTCCATAAAACATTGCTATGTGCATTAGCCAGTAAAAGGGAGCACCACTGGAAAAATAGGATTCTTTAAGGAGATTAAGTACCTTTTTTACTCGACTATGGCAGAAGGGGCCTAAGGCAGACTCAAGATACAGAATTATGATCAAGGGGTTAAGTCAGCTACTTGTCCTTCAGCTAATGGCCTTAAGCTGCACTACGCCAATATGTAAACAAGCATTGGCATAGCCAATAGGTCTCACTTTGAGACCGTATACATGTTTAGCCAGAGCTACTGACTTTGCCAAGGTGTTTAAACTCAGTTGCAGAGCAGCATGGGTGTGCTGTGCAGCATGTTTAAAAGTTATTAAACAAGTGTGATAAGCATTTGTCACCTTATATATCTTTCCAATAAGGTATTCATTTAAACTTTGAACAAACAGATCAATTGTGTGCATGTGCTTACGGAATATGCTACTTACCAGTATGCATCTGTTCTTGGCATAGAGGGCTGCAGAGTGGTACATTATGAATAGATCGCCATCTGGTGTTGGGCTCGGATGATTGCACTTTGTTTTTCTCTTGGAGAGTCTTTTGTATCTTGGTGACTCCTCCTTTGATTGGTAGTGCGCATAGGCATCGGCTCCATCCTTAGATTGTTTTGCCATAGTAGGGTTAGATGGAGTAGTATGATAGAATTCAGATAGGAATGCCCATGTAAGTGCATCTAAATAAGATAATGTTGGAACAGACACAGGTGGCTGGGAGGGCATGTACCACTCTGCAGCCCTCTATGTCAAGAACAGATGCATACTGGTAAGTAGTATATTCCATTCGAGGCATATGGGCTGCAGATGGTACATTATGAATAGACTGGGTGGCAGTTCTCTCCCTAGCGGTGGTCGCCCGTGTCTGTTGCAACTGTCTGAAATAAAGTCTTTAATACAGCTTGTCCCACTCTAGCTTGTTGTGTTGTGTGCACATCTACACAATAGTACTTTGTGAAGGTGTGCGGTGTAACCCAGGTAGCTGCTTTGCATATGTCATCTAGTGGAATGTTTTCCAAAAATGCCATAGATGCTCCTAGTTTACGTGTAGAGTGAGCTCTAGGAGGAACAGTTAATGTTCTCTTTGCTTTTAAGTAGCATATTTGAATACATTTTACAATCCATCTGGCAATGCCCGCTTTAGAGATGGGATTGCCCTTATGTGTAGGAGAAAACGCAAAAAATAGCTGTTTTGTCTTTCTGAAAGTTTGTGTTCTTTCTATATAGTACAATATGGCCCTTCTGACATCCAATGTATGTAGGGCCCTCTCCGCTACCGTTTGTGGTTTTGGAAAGAAAACCGGTAATTCCACTGACTGATTGATGTGGAATGCAGAAATTACCTTTGGTAGGAATTTTGGGTTTGTTCTAAGAACCACTTTATTTTGGTGTACCTGCATGAATGGTTCTTGAATGGTAAAAGCCTGCAACTCACTTACTCTTCTAAGTGACATGATAGCTATGAGGAAGGCCACCTTCCATGTGAGGAATTGTATTTCACACCTATGCATAGGTTCAAATGGTGGCCCCATTAGTCTGGTAAGTACTATGTTGAGATTCCAGACTGGGGAAGGTGGTCGTCTTGGTGGAATGACTCTTTTGAGTCCTTCCATGAAAGCTTTAATTGCTGGTACTTTAAACAGGGAAAGATGTCTGTTTTGTAGGTACGCCGCTATAGCTGCGAGATGAACTCTGATAGAGGTGTATGCTAAGTTACATTGCTGCAAGTGTAGTAAATAGCAAATGATCTGTTTAGTGGATGCGTCCAGAGGGTTGATGTGCTTACTGTTACAGTGTATAGCAAACCTCTTCCACTTTGCTGCATGGCATGCTCTGGTGGTAGGACGTCTTGCTTGTTTAATGGTTTCCATACATTCTGGTGGTAAATCTAAATATCCAAACTATGACCTCAGGAGCCAGATCGCTAGGTTCAATTGTTTGGGATCTGGGTGCATTATTTCTCCATGGTTCTGTGTAAGGTGCATGGGTAATCTTAGCTTTTGATGTGGCAACTGTGAGAGTTGTAGTAGCGTGGTGAACAACGGCTGTCCTGCCCACGTGGGTGCCACTAGTATCATTGTCATTGAGTGCTGCTGCAGTTTCCGAACCACTAACTGAATTAGTGGGAGAAGGGGGGGGGGGGGGGGGGGGGGGGGGGGGGCGTAAGCAAATCTGTTGGACCAATTTATCAATAGTGCATTGCCCTGGGACCGTTGGTGTGGGTACCTGGATGCGAAGTTTTGGCATTTTCCGTTCTGATGATTGGCAAACAGATCTATCTCTGGTTGCCCCCATCTTTGGAAGAATGGCTGCAGTATTTGGTTGTGCAGCTCCCATTCATGTACTTGTTCTGACTGTCTGCTTAGGATGTCTGCTATCTGATTTTGAATTCCTGGTAGGTGTTCTGCTAACAGATAGATCTTTTGAGGAATGGCCCATCTCCAAATGTCCTGTGCTAGTTTGGATAGTTGGAGAGAGTGTGTCCCCCCGTTTTTGAATATAATACATTGCAGTCATGTTGTCTGTTCTGATCAGGACTGCCTTGTTTGTTATTTGTTATTTGCATTTGGAAAGCTTTTAGTGCTAGAAATATCGCTAATAGTTCCAAGTAGTTGCTGTGCAGTTTCTTTTGCTGCACACTCCACTTCCCCTGCACTGTGTATTTGTCCATATGCGCTCCCCATCCGGAGAGCGATGCGTCCGCTGTTATTATCACTTGTGGAATCGGTTCTAGGAACGACCGTCCTTTGGAAAGGTTTGTTGTGTTCCACCACTTCAGAGAGCGATGCGTACGGTCGTCTACAAACACCAGATCTGTAATCTGACCTTGAGCCTGATTCCACTGTGTCGCTAGACACTCCTGTAGTGGACGCATTTGTAGTCTGGCATGTGGTATTAGCAGTATGCAGGAGGACATCATGCCTAACAGTTGAATTAACACTCGTGCTGGTAGTGAGTGTTGTGGTTGAAATCTTTGTATTAACCAGACCATTGTTTGTATCCTGATCGGATTGGGGTATGCTATTGCTCTTTCTGTGTCTATAGTAGCCCCCAGGTATTGCTGAATCTTGTTTGGTTGTAGGTGTGATTTTTTGTAGTTCACCGTAAACCCTAGGTGGTGCAGCAATTGAATTGTCTTCTGTGTGTTGTGAAGACATTCTTCTTGTGACTTGGCCTTTATTAACCAATCGTCCAAGTATGGGAAGTCATGCATTTGTTGTCTTCTCAGGTGTGCTGCCACCACAGCTAGGCATTTTGTGAACACTCTTGGTGCCGTTGTGACCCCGAACGGAAGGACTTTGAATTGATAATGTTGTCCTTCCACTACAAACCTTAGGTATTTCCTGTGGGCTTTGTGAATTGGGATATGAAAGTAAGCGTCTTTTAGATCCAGTGTAGAAAGAAAGTCCCCTTTCTTCAGTAAAGGGAGTACCTGTTGGAGCGTGACCATGTGGAAATGTTCCGAATTTATGTATGCATTGAGAGGTCTTAGGTCTAAGATTGGTCTTAGGGACCCATCTTTTTTGGGGATTAGGAAGTATAGAGAGTATACTCCGGTCCCTTGTTGGTGTTTTGGAACCTTCTCTATTGCATGCTTTTGTAGCAGTGCTAGTACTTCTTCCTTTAACAATGTCAGATCTTGACTCATTGGACGCTGTTTGGGGGGGATGTTTGGTGGGGTAGCTGTGAGTTCTAGGCAATAACCATGTTGGATAATCTGTCTCACCCACTTGTCTGATGTGATGTTTTCCCAGACAGGTAGGAACTGTGATAGACGTCCCCCGACCGGTGATATGTGGTCTGGGGGAAGTTCTATCAAGTCACTGTTTTGGGGTTGAGGCGTTGCGGTTGTTATTATTTCCGCGGCCTCTACCTTTGTTGTTGTTACCCCTGTAACTACCTCTTGAATTACCTTTAAGTGATGTAGGTGTGAAAGAGGTGGATTGCTGATTTGTTCCTGTATTTTTTGAGCCTCCTCTATAGGTGGATCTACAAAAGGAACCTCTTTGTGTTGGCTGTTGCAATGCTCCCATTGACTTAGCCGTTTCTGTATCTTTTTTCATTTTTTCTAAGGTCTCATCTGTGCTTGAGCCAAAAAGTGTTTTTTGATCATAGGGTTGGTTCAATAAGGACGTTTGTACTTCCTGTTTGAATCCTGAGATTCTAAGCCATGCATGTCTCCTTAACATGACACTGGTGTTGATGGATCTTGCTGAAGTGTCTGCTGCGTCTAGGGCGCACTTAATGGAAGTATTAGTTATTATCTTTCCTTCCTGTATTAACTGATCTGCCCTTTTCTGATGTTCTTTGGGGAGATGTGTGATGAGTTTTTCTAATTCATCATAATGTGCCCTGTCATAACGTGCAAGTAGTGCCTGTGTATTGGCTATACGCCAGCTATTTGCCGCTTGTGATGCTACTCTTTTGCCTGATGCATCTATTAATTTTGACTCTTTATCAGGTGGAGGAGCATCTCCTGTAGATAATGAGTTCGTTCTTTTACGAGCGTTTGAAACTACAAGCGAGTCCAGAGGTACCTGCCCTTTGATAAATATTGGATCCTTTGGAGCCGTCTTATATTTTTTATCAATTCTTGGGTTTAACACCCTAGCCCTCACTGGGTCTTTGAATATTTCTTCTGTGTGACTGAGAAGACCCTTCAGCATAGGTAGAGTACCTGACGTTCTTTGTGCATTAGGTAGCGTCTCTAATAGGAAGTCCTCTATTAGAGGTTCTGTATGTATATCTACCTTATGATATTTTGCTGCCCTATTAATGAGCTGTACAAACCCTGTGTTATCATCAGGTGGTGAAGGCTTTGAGGGATATAACTCTGGGTCGTTATCATCTGACCCAACGTTATAATTTTCCCATGGGTCATCCTCGTCTGGGATAGTTTCATCATCCCCTTGAGGTTCTCCCTCCCCTGGATCACTGTCTACATCAGACTGAGGTGTAGATGGTCTTGGTGTAGAAGGTGCAGGAATGTTTGGCATAGTGTGAGGAATAGGAGAAGAGGGTGTGACTTTAGGTCGAGGAGAAGTAGGAGGAGTTGTATTTGTCCCCAGTGTTCTCTTTTTTGAAGGAAGAGATTTGTCTTCTATCTGTTCATTCTTCCTCTTCTTCGTCACTACTTTGCCAGTTTGCGGATCGATAAACAAAATCTTTTGTTTGGGATCTGTTTGCTGCTCCTGTATCGGTACCGAAGGCCTTGGTTCCGAAAGGTGCTTTTGTTTTCGATCGTCAATGTTCGGTGTTTTCGGCACCGAGTGTTTACTCGATTCCGACTTCTTCGGTGTCGAGTGAGTCTTCGACGTCGAATCATGTTTCTGTTTCGACATGGAATGTTTCGATGCCGAGCTTTCCCTTGCATGAAGCTTCGGTGTCGAAGTTGATGTCGACCGTTTCTGGGATCCGACATGGTGGGAGACCGAGTGTTTCGGTTTCAGTTTCGGTTTCGTTGCCGGGCGTCGGAAACTTTTTTCTGCGGTTTGACCGGGCTCGAAGGCGGGGTCGTTACCACACGGGGTCGGTTTTTTGGTAAGGGGACGTCGTCACTCACGGTTTGTTGCAAGTCGAGTTCTTCGGCCTCCGACTCGTCCCCTTCCGACCCCGACTGATCCTCATGATCCTCTTCTTCCTCAAGTTGCTAGTCTCCGGACAGCTCCGGGATCGCCTCCGACTGCATTCTGGAAACCTCGTGTCTTCGAGCTAGACGATTTCTAATAGTCGACTTGGAGAATGCTGCGCAGGCTTCGCAGTCCCTGGATTAGTGTTCAGGCGATAGGCAGAGGTTGCACACCTCGTGTAGGTCCTTGTGTGGGAACTTAGCACCACACGTTGGACATTTCTTGAATGGAGTCCTTTCCATGGACTCCGGGCTTGACTGCGTCGAGAAAGGCCTCCTGTCCGTCGACCAAAGTTTTTTTTGTTCGATGTTGAAGTCGAAACGCGCCGGAATGGAAATGAAACGCGTTCGATAACAATACCGTAGAATTGGAAAGGGAATACGCGCCGATAAGTCACTTCTTTTCGAAGTCGATCTGGAGCGTCTCAATCCTCATCCGAACCCGATGGCGGAAAAAAACAATCTAAGGATGGAGCTGATGCCCATGCGCACTACCAACCAAAGGAGGAGTCACCAAGATACAAAAGACTCTCCAAGAGAAAAACAAAGTGCAATCATCCGAGCCCAACACCAGATGGCGATCTATTTATAATGTACCATCTGCAGCCCATATGCCTCGAACATAATTTTACAAAATAAAGCCTTTACCTCAAATATGTAAGACCCCTGATTTTTAACACTTGGTAGTATGACAGTCAGTAAATAAGTACAATAATGGTGCTTGCACAGAAAAATGAGAGGCTAGTAAGGAGACGTTATTACTGCAGCTCAAATCTCAAATGAACAAGCCAACTACATGGCTCTGGAAGACACACCTAGGGAAGAGGTGACGTGGACTTTATACATAATGCACAAGAATTTAAAAGCAAGGAGATCGTACACTGGGAAAGTTACAGTGTGCTATGGGCATTGATGCAGGTTTACCAAGTGTTGCTATGATAAATGGTAATGGAAATAAAGCAACAATTGAAAAACAAGTATAGTTGACAAAACCGAAAATGTGACTTTAAGTCTACAGGCGTGCCAATCGTGGTTTAAAGTAGGCTGAAAGGACGCTTCAGGCTGTCCAATCAAATGAAATGGACTTCATGAGGTTATTACCACGTTGTACATTTTCCACGCTTATATGACACACACACAACTCCCTCCTGGCTCTATTTTGTGCGGACCCCTGGCGCTCTTTGTCCGATGCAGGTTTCAAGGCAGAGCCCACAGTATTAGTTTATCCACAATAATCATCTTAGATTAAAGAAACCGAACTCAGAGTGTAATCTTCTCCAATTAGTT
Source organism: Lissotriton vulgaris (assembly GCF_964263255.1). NCBI lineage: Eukaryota > Metazoa > Chordata > Amphibia > Caudata > Salamandridae > Lissotriton > Lissotriton vulgaris. Next base: position 84,985 of record NW_028254909.1, on the reverse strand, counting down.
TAATCTTTACAAAGTATAGATTTCAACGAGCAACAGACGCGTTTCGTAAACAGTTAACTTGATCACGGTTGATCAAGTAAACTGTGTTTACGAAATGCGTTGAGTACTAATTTCCTGTCAGGGCCTGCAAGACCAGAGCAGATATGGCAGTTTCACTTCTGTGTGATGGAGATGTGTTCAAACCAGCAACTGAAGAGGGACTGAGCTGAATTGAATAAAACATAGCTTCCAGGTTTGCGTGTAAACACAAATGACAAAGATCCACTGGAGAGTACCATTATCTCAAATCACTTATCAACTCTAATATCATAACCATGGCCACTGGAATAAAAACATGACGACAAAAAAATGTAGAGAGGCTGGTGCACAAAAACCAATAGGGATTTGTTCGAAGAAGAAAACCCAAACACCACATGAGGGTGTGGCGGCAGCCAACATGGAGTAAGAGGAATAATTGGGATGGAATAAGTGTCCTTGTCCTTTGGATGCAGAGGCGGCCTTTGGATCCCAGTGCAGAGGAGCAGGATTGGGCCATCACTTCATTCAAATAGTAAGATCACCATGCCATTTACCCACAGTATCAATACATTGTATTGGATTACATCAGCACTAATCTAATCTGGAGAGGCACCCATCTAGCTCTTTCCACTGCTGTTGCTGCTACTCGGGGCAATAGAAAGGTATACTAGGCATCAGCAAGGGAATAAAAAAATAACATATGCAGATGGCTACAACTAAAACGATCAGACCACAAGAACACAATGGCAATGTATATCGGGTCACCCAGTGACCCACATCACCATTGAATGACTAACATTTTAGCTCTTCAATATACATGTGCATTCTTTAATACATTTGACAATGTTTCACCTTAGTTGTAGGAGTTTAGTTGGGGGCGGCTGGCTTTCCCCGAGGATCAGGAGGCCCAGGGTACAAGTTGTAAAGTGAGAAACGTCCTCATTTGAAGTATGGGGTTGGGTTCTAGTTTATTATAGGTGGTAACTTCTTTCACAATGCTATCCCATGTACTAAGTTGGAAGTAAGTGACAGTTTAAAAGTAGCAATACTTTCAGATGCAGTAGGAATTGTTTAGCAAGGTAGTAAACTATGCTTTACAGCAATAGAAATAGTTTAGCAATATCAGGTCAGAACAGTAGAACTTTGCAATAAAAATTGATAGCCTTTTGTATGCAATAGGATGAAAAAGAAATGCAATCCTATGGGAGGAATCAAATAGTGTACCTGTTGGTGGGATTTTGCTGCATGAAGAATTTTCTAGATTCACATGCTGTGCATTATTCTGCCATCTAGTGGTTGGATCCGAAATTGTTGTATTGGTCTTTTTTTGTAGTTGGTGGGCATGGACATACCACCATTTGGTGTCTTTGTGACATCGTTTAGTCGCCATCTTTGGATTTTTGTTTTTTTTCGGTCGTCTCATCCTTCCTGGTGGAGGGTGGGTTCGCCAGTGAATCCAGTAAATTCTTCAAGCTGCAAAACTACATCGACAGGTAAGAAACTGTTTGTTTGGCAGAGTCAATCTTTTCTGGATTCAAATGCTGTGCATACACTTTGTACTGGTTTGTTATTTTTGTGGTGGCTGGGTGGATGTCCACACAGTAATGCTTTGCAAAAGCGTGTACTGAGGACCAAGTTGCTGCCAAGCCAACGTCTTGAATTGGAGTATTTGCCAGAAATGTGGCTCTAGCCGCCTTTTTTGTTGAGCCTGTGGTGCTCCTTTTAATGTTTGATCTGCTTGTTTGTGACATAGCTGAATGGCTTGTGCACTCCATCTTGTTATAGCTTTTTGAGAAAACCAGTAATCAAAAATACTATTAGCAAAAGAGACAAAGAACTGCTTAGTCTTCCTGCATTTCTTGGTTCTTTCAACGTAGTACAGGACTGCCCTCCTAGCGTATGTATGCAGAGTTCTTGTTGCCTTTGTTTTTGGATGCTTCAGATAGGAGACGAAGTCAGGCCCAAACGAAGTCCAGCGTGTCCAGACGGTCAAAGTTCAGTGGTTTCTGGTTCAGAATCTGGTCAACATCGAACCTAGGGTCTTATAGCCAGGTAAGCATGTTTGTACCCATTGGAGATGTTTGGACAGATTCAGGGGACCCTTCAAGGGGATGGTCTGGGAAGTGGGGAGGCTACTCTCACGTCCTTTGTCCAGTTTCGCGCCAGAGCAGGAGCAAACAGCTCCCAGGACTGGTTTCAACTGGACTATGCACAGGAAGACCAAATGTGCACCTCAAGCAGGTTTTCGGTAGCTGGCAAGCATACCCACCTAGCCCTAATGCACTACTGTCTGGGAGGTAGGCACACCTCCCTGTGACAGGATGCCTATTGTTCTGCCTTCCCCTGCTCAAACTTGACTCCGCAACAAGACGGCAGAAAGGTCTCTGGTCGGCAGCAACAGTTTTGTGCTGGCCGGAACTAGAAGTCTGGTTCCTGGGAACACCAGGGACCCCACAAAGTTCTCTTCTGAAGGGTGGATTCTCAACTCCAACACTGGTTACCAGTGTGGAGGTATAATTCCACAATGTTTGACACCAAACAAGACAGGGTTACTTTAAGCCATTTTAGGGTTGGTCATCACGCGGTTGAATAATGCCACTAATATGTTGTAAATGGCTGACGGACTGACAACCTGGGAGACTGGACTCCGTAGGCTGCAGGGGTCTCTTGCTCATGCAGTGGCACTCTCTCACTTAGAACCAAGCACCCTGCGTTCAGAATTGTTAAGGCCTGCTATAGGGGCGACTGATAGGTTTATTATATCTAAGTGGTGCATGCTCCAACTTGCACAGGCTGCAATGGCAGGCCTTTAGGTTCCATTTTGCATGGCATCTCGTGGGATTTTTACTGGCAAAGTCTATATGGCTCACATTCTGCGTAACACCGAAGAAGGCTTGACGACTAAACAAGTCTGTTCAACTTGCAAAAAAAAGTTTACAAAAGCGTCACCCCGAGTGCGCAGTTATTTTTGCAAAATTATGCAGAATGTGAGCCTCCTGTTTAGCGGCATTCCACTACCACATCCGCCGCAGAGTGCTCCGATGTTGTGAGAAGTGGATACTGAGTGAATATATATATATATATATATATATATATATATATATATATATATATATATATATATATATATATATATATATATATATATATATATATATATATATATATATATATATATATATATATATCACACAATCTAAGTATTTAAAACACGGCCCACAGTTCTGGTGCTTCATGGCGTTTAATTCAGTGCATGACACACACACACACACACACACATACATACACACAGAGAAATACGTCCGTGCTCTTCATCCATTGACTTAATTACACTGCAAGTTGATGGCAGGTTATCTGATCACAACCACAAACTTCTGAAAAAGGGAGTACTTCAGGTCAAGTACTAGGGCTGCCAGGCCATTCCTTCATATTTATGCTTAACAGTTTTTGAATAGTTCATATGTTTGCAACAAAAAAAGCTGGAAGTTTACCAAGACCAGATCTATTGTTTTGCCAATGATGTATATATCTTGCACTTTCTTTGTTGCAGGGATGTTCAAAGCCCAATGGCTTTAAGGAATCCCTGCCTATTTTCTGGTTCAAGTCTGAAAACTGACAGATTTAGAACAATGACCCTCTCCATCCCGATTAAAGCCGGCCCCGAGTGTGGTCGTCGAAAGAGAAGTGCTAAATGGACCACATGCAGTTTACATTCGTTGGCTGCTATGAGAATTTGGGTGGCAGCGGAACCCCACCCTGCAGTGTGTCCCGGAGAATGCCGGCAGAAGAACTCTATAAAGTTAAAGGCACTGTTGAATGAGTAGGCAGATCAGACAGGATTTGGACATACCCTTTGCACTCGGGTCATAGAGTCATCGGGTAACGAACTTTGCCCTCCTGTTTAGAGATTACAATATGCACAATGTATTTCTACTAATTTGCTCTTCAGTTTTTTCCTTCATCCTGGAGATTTTCTTTGTGTATAAAACGTCTAGCAGCTACATTACTTGAACCCCCCCCCTTAATGTGGCAATTAAAAAAAAAAAACTTCCCTAGTCACCCATCTTGGTGACAATCAGGCAAGTTAAGCTCTTGATGCCTCGTATATACTCTATGGGCCTGATTAAATTGCTGCAGCAAATCCTGTTGCAAACTTCAGTTTACGACCAAAATTGAATTACAAACTGGGCCAAAGTTGTGTTTTGTCACAGTTTCACCTTAAGCTTTTAGTGCACAAGTGCTGTCTGCACATGTCAGAATAATGAATAATATGATGTTGAACCTTTAGTCCCAACTTCTAGGTGTCAAACTCTTCATTGGTTGCGAATTGTGCTCCCTGTGCTCATGATAATTCATAGGTGCCCAATTTCCACCTGCATTTTTCTAGTCATCTGTAATTGGACCGTCTGTGGCAAAAGAAGCCACTTTGGTGTGGTGTGTAAATGTGAAAGGGTTAAACCAGCGCCTCCTTTTAACCTGCCAAGAGAGAACTTGTGGGGTAGACTAAATCGGAGAAGGTGAAAAGCAGAAGGTGTTCAACTGGTGACAAGTTGTGGAAAGCACTTTGAGTGCACTATGTAGGAGGGTGGATATCTTGACTATGGTTACCCCCAACTTTTTGCCTGGTGTTTTGCTGGTTTTCCGACTTAGTTGACCTGGGACCCTGCTATTCAGGGCCCCAGGCCTACTGCTCGCTCTGTAAAATGGATTCCATGTACCTTAGGTACATATCTAATTAGATACTGAGTCACCTTATCAGTCCCTGTACCGTATACCTTAGGTATCCAGGGCATAGGTGTACCCAGGGCCTACCAGGGGCTGCAGCATGTATTATGCCACCCCTGGCTGGCCATCCAAATCTGAAACAACTGGCTGCACGACAGCTGGGGCAAGGTGGTGTAATCACCCTTTGCTTTAGATATAGTATCCCTATATCTAACCCTAAAATGGACACATATATTCCTATCAGTCACTCCTATGGCAGGCCTTGACAATCCTGAAGGCAGAGTGCTTGGAATTATGTGAGATGGTGCTCTGGCATGAGCTGAGCCCGTTTGCAGCTTGCGGAACCAAGTCCTAATAGCTGTTCCATGATAGCGCGTACCATATTCTCTTAAGTGCATTATAATCCTCGCGGTTATTTGCCAACTTTGGTATCGCTTTATCAAAACATGTCGAGTAAGGTGTCATACGAATTGGAATACTAACCCCTCACCAATTCTGGCGACGGGGTTAGCATTCCACCCTTCTAGAGGGACACGACATGTATGTAACTGAACCCCGGTTAAAGTTAACTCGAGCCTCAGCATCACAAAATGGATGCTGCCAACACAGACACAAGTCTGACCTCCTGCTGCTGGGAGTCCATCCAGCGAGGAGAGCTTGGACAAAGGGTTTCCTGTCGGGGGCAGTGCTTGCACCATCCCAGACAGGGTTTTGTGTATCCCAGGTAGGCAGGGCTGAGAGGAAGGGGACTGCAAGTGGCACCCCGGTGCTCACTGTGCATATGCCGGCTTCAAACCAGTTCCAGGGGCACACAAGCCCCTGAGCTGGGGAAAGTCCGGACAAGGGAGAGGGGTATAACCACCCCCCTCCTGGTCCCACCCATGGGCAGGACCTAGTCGAGTGCCTGCCCCTTTTTTTTTTTTTTAGAATAAAGGTAGGAGCAGGCCCCCTTCCCAAATTAGATAATTCTGAATCTTGACTACTTTCCACGAAAGGACTCTTGAACATTTCCGAAGACTCTCCCTTGTGGCTAAGGAGTAGCCACCCTGCACCAGCAGGCACCATCTAAGCACTTGCGGTTTGCTGCACGTCCATCCTCCGGATCAAGACTGCCCAGCTCGACGAGACCCGGATTCCTTGGCACCTCTGACCTCTACCTGCATCATCAGCCCAGCTGAGATTCGTGGGTGTGACGAGACCTGAAGGGACCGGCCATCTTCAAAACTGCACGACGCTTATCCAGCACGACCGCCGAGGGATCCTCGAGTGAGTGCTTTGGGGGTTTGAGAAGCCCTAATCCGGAGCAGCTCCAGCACCGAAGTCCAGCCCCCCAGCATCCACGAGATCTGCGTGAGGCCCTTCTGCTCTTTGCTGCTCACCGCGTTGTCCGGTCACTTTCCTGCTGGCTAGTGGCCCTCCTGACGACGAACCACGACGATTAGATCACTGGTCTGGTTGCTCCAGACTGGCCCTTGCTCCCTTCCAAGAGAGGAGCACCCCGGACCCTCCTGGTCCACTCCAGACGCCATCTTGTCTCCACCGCGTGGGCTTGCCTTTGCCAAGGTTTGTTGCCCCAATCCTGGGTCCAGCATCGCCAACAGCAGACACCTTCGTGGGACCGCTCGCACCTCCATCCTGGTCGCAGACAACGCCTCCTGGTCCGAGAGACTGCAGAGCCCAGCGTCGCCCACTCACCTGGTCGAGGTGACTTCATCCGGTGCCATCCTGGTGCCCACCTAATCACTGGCTAGTGATTAAGAACTGAGTCCCCTCTGCTTTCAGGTCGTCTCCATCACCGATCCAGGCTTGGATCCCTCCGAATATCTTCACTGGTCGCCTGCCAGCAACTTCTTCTTTCAGGCTCCATAGACTTCAACTAGGATTCCCGACGTCTTTTGAACCCTATGCAGCCACAGCCCCTGGGCTAGGTAACCCGAGCATTTCGGTGCTCCAACATAGGTTCACTATCCAAGTGTCCAGATCCTTTGTCTTTTTTAGTCTAGCTAGTTGGATTCGTCCGATAACAGTAACTTTGTGAATACTAGTATCCATAGACTTTGTCCCGCATCCCGCGTGAGAGTGCACACTGCACCGATCTCCCTAGGCCTCCTGCTCCTAACCTGAAGGTTCAGTAGTGTAGTCCTAGCGATCCTGAAGCCTCTGGATCTTGTTACTTACCTGCTAGTATTTTGCATTCCACTTTTAGTGTATATGGTTTTTCGTGCCCCTCGGACATTTGTGTAAATTGTGCAACTTAAGGTATTTTCTTAAGAGTTTTGTTGTGTGCTTAGCTCCCCGACTCATAAAGAGATCAGGGTAGACTTGTTATAAATAAATATCCTTTTATTTTCATAACTTCTCTGGTGTCCTTTCACTTGGTGTTCAAGGGGTATATGTGATGGTATAACAGCTGGCTTAACACGCCCTCTAGAGTTTAGCCTAAAGACTGCTCTTGTCCATGCTACTAGGATAGCTGGTCTATAAGGTTGACTTACAACCAATCAAGGGTTGTTTGGAATGATACACAGTGATCACTAGAATAGTGAGCACTACATATCAGGCCAACTTCACACACTAGACAACAGATGGTGTAGGACCATCAATACCCTGTATGAGAGGTGCTCAGAAACGTATGCGCATTTAAAACAAGCCACTTCATTAGCTGGTGCGGTGCTGCAGTTCCGTACGGCTGTTGTGCGAGCAGACAGGCAGTGATGAACCGGTCAGCAAAGAATAGCGACCCCACCACAGCTAGCTATAGCGAAGGGGGTGCTCCGGATTGGGCTGTGGCTGCTCCGGCACAGAAAAGCCCCACCAGAGAAGTGACAGTCCAGTAAATCTAAAGCATCCGCGAGACACACGCAACCCAATCAACTCACCTGTGTCGCCAACCAATGGCCAATCAAAGCGCGCGCAGCCAACCGACGGCCAATCACAACACGCAACTCTCCACAACACGACTTCTTCACCAATCATTGTCCGGTGTCGTGAAAGGTGCCCAATCATGAATCTGCCCGGCTGTCCGAGTGCCACGTCCATGGGGATGAAGCTGGCATGCTCGTATGAGGGAATGCTCTCGTGTCACCATGGCCACTGCTTGATACCCCGAGGAGGCAGGCAGGACTCGGCAGGCCTAGACCGTATTATCCAGTCATCAGCTCCAAGAGAAACACCGAGAGGTTAGCGTAACCACAGTTAAAGCTCAGCGTGTGGGTGTGTTATACGAGCCACTGGCGCCACGGAAAGTGTACATGACAATTTCATCTAGTGCCACCACAGCTTCTGAAAGCGAACAGTGAAAGAAAAGTGAATGGCTAATACAATCAGGCCAAGGAGTGGTTTAAAAAAAACGACACAAGTGGTGGTCGCGCGCAATGGCAAAAGCAGGCTGGAGAGTGGTGTGCGGGCACCATGACGAGAGAGGAAAGCCATATGGTGCCTTTGTTAGTAATTGTACGCGTAACCGCCCGAGGCCAGCGAGATTTTGGTAGGACTTTTAAAAGCCAGTTTACAAAACGTCTCGCCAAGCATCGCATGCGTTGGCTCAGGCGAGACCTACAAAAAAAAAAAAGTTAGGTTTTCAGTAACAAAATAAAACCTCTAAAGATTTCCAGTACATGGCAGCAGAGCATCTTTTATAGAGTTCAGGAGGCAATGTTACACACCCCTGCAGCATTGGTTTCTAATCTTACCTGCATTTGAGCAGAGAGATGGGAGCCTTAACTGCTGTAGCTTCACACGTGCTAAAAAAGAAGGGATGGGAGCCGGGCACAGGCCTCGAATAGCCATCTTGAAAGGTGCTCCGAGGCTTGCATTGGCCTTCTCCTTTAGGGCAAACAGTGACCTGCTTGTTGCTGGAGGAGCCATACAAAGCCAGTGTTGTCCCCTTTCTAGGCGTGGATAGTGGTGCCTGGTCTTTTATGGGATACTTTCAAGAAAGTAATGTATCGCTTACAAATGTTTTCCTTTTTTCCCCCACCTCACTCATTTTGGCTGTCTCACCTTGAGGACGGTCTGTCATTTCTTGTCCACACACCTGTAATTACCAATAAAGTATTTATTTGGCATAATCAGCTTATTCTGAGCATGACAAATGGCAAAAGATGAATGCGATAAAAAGATATATATTTTTTTTTGGGTAAGGTTTGTAAGGTTTGTAACCTTGCCAAAACTGCAAAGAGACTATAAATAAATCTTGGCGAACCACGCGAGAGAGGCTCAGAGTGCTCTTTTTTGGAAAACTAGTCCTGAGGATCGAGGGACCTGGTGTTGGGAAAATATATGTATACCTTCATAGCTATGGCAGCCCAGAAACTGACACACTGGACCATATTATTGTGCCTCCTAACACTAAAGTACATTTTTTTTAATTGTTTAGCCACTTCGGAGGGGGGGGAGGGGGGGGGTAAATGGTAGGGTGGGGGAAAAATGAATTGTAGGGTGCTGCCTAGTGTTGAGGCCCAATCTGGGACCATCAGAATGGATGTAATAATGTGCAAAAAAAAAAAAAAAGACAACAAATGCAGGCTGTTCATTAACCCCTTAAGTGCTGCCTCGGTGCATTGGCCGACGGCAGCACTACCTCCCCAGTGCTGCGCACGACCATTGGACGTCCATTCAGCACTAGAACCAATGGACAGCGCAGCACTGGGGAGGAATGTTTAATAGCATCTATGAGGTTAATGAATCAAGGATCTGATGCACCATTCCTGTATCTATCAGGCCCACACAAAACCTGCTCATGGACCAGCTAAAGACCTCACTACAGAGCACTACATCACTATGCAGTTCACTTCTCCAAGAACCTAGTGTCCCTCTAGTCAGTAGTTGACACTGCATGGGGCTCCACAATGCGCAATGCACAGGATAAGATAATAATACTTTTATCAGCTTAATCCCTATTTTCAGTGAGAGAAATAGAACTACTCCTGATGCTGGGGCTCTCTCTCCACCCCCTCCACCCCCCCTCCTACCCCCACCCCCACCAAAACAGCCAGAGAAATGCAAGATACGCTGCCAATAGGTCAAGGGAGCCGCGGGTCTATAATGTTTAGGAACTACATACATACATATATTTATATGGAGGGACTCCTTCAGCCATACCTTCAGGCAACCAGGAAGTCTGAGGATTTCAAATGCCCAGGAGCATTTGTTTACGGTTTCCAAAACACCACGAACAATCATCTCCGCACGCTCTCTGATTGCAGATGTACCTGGCTCCCTCCCCCCCCCCCCCACTCTTTATTTGACCTGTCATTTTCACGTCACCCACACTGCTCTAGGTGGGCCTCCGCTCCACTCCCTAATGACCCTGCTCACCTATCCAGATGCATAGCCTCCCTGTCTGATTCGGATATTCATTCTCTCCTACTTTCATATGATCCAGCACATCCCCGCCCCCCCCCAACCATAGCAAACCTGCAGCAAATTGAATCCATCCCCATTGCTGACCTCACCCTTGTGCAGGATCTCAACCTGGTCATGTTGACCGAAACCTGGCTAAATGACTCCGCTGCCCCCATTTTGCAGTTTTTAATGCCTCCCAACTACGATATCATTAGGTTGGACAGATCCAGTGGACAACATGTAGGCATTGCATGTTTACATCGTAGCAATCTTACAGCGAAAGTACTACAGACTGACCTGCCATCCTGTGAATACCTTTGCATTGAAGTGACTGGTGGCAAAAATCACTCATGCAAATGGCACACATTTCACCACCCCCCTCGCGACAACGCTAGTCACAGAACAGATCATGGACATTATCTTAGCCAATGCAGATTTTCATGGCACTCAGGTCTTCCTGGGAGATTTCAACCTCCACTGGAACGAAGTAAATAATATGGTGGTAAATAGCCTTAAATCCTTCCTACTGGACCTCAACCTAAACCAAATCTGTGACAGCCCCACTCATATCAAAGGAGCTACCTTAGATCTTGTCATTGGTAAACCCAACTCCATCCTCCTGGATTCAATTCTTCCATGTGATTGGACAGACCACTATTTCATCACCTTTCACATCCTGGAATCGGTAAGAGCAAGTAAAGCCCAGCTTAAGAACCCAAAACAGTTGAAAAGATGCCTACGGAACATCAACCTGCAAGATCTGACTGCTCTCTGCGATAACATCCTGTCCCACCACAAACATGTCGATGTCCACGACCTTACGGTCCACTATAACCAACAATGCTCAACGTACTAGACTCAGTTGCACCACTACAGCATAAAAGTGTCCTATAAACTCTCCAACTCATGGTTTACTGATATTATTAATTCCAAAAGAAGAAATTTACGACTTGAAAAAAAAATGTGGCAGTCTTATGCTTCCCTTGAGCATCTCTACCACTTGAGATTCCCTGAAAAGCATATATAATTAATGCATCGGATGCTCGAAGGCCACCTTTTTCAGAACTAAAGTAGACCGAGCAAAAAACCGTCCCCCCCAAAAACTCTGTTAAAACTCAAGTCCCAAGCCAAGTCAGCCGAACTCCGCGTCTTTGGGTCAAGGGAATGTGCCTAAATTTTGAAGAATTCACAAATTTCTTCACAAATAAGACTAGTAAGATTGAAACTGAATTATGCTCTGCCCGTGACCACCTATCTATCAATCCACTGATCTTCCTCCATCCACCATGTTTGGATATCACGGACCCTGCGCAACCCTACCTCCCCAAAAACAATGCATCCTAGAGTCTGGTCCAAACCTTGGATGAATGCACTATACGCAAAACGCTGTCGACTCTGAAACCTTCCAATCACTATAACGAACCTCTGCCATCAAACCTTTCCCAGAAGTTTGATCCGCCTTACTAACATTGTGGATTACGATCGTCAACGCATCACTTCGGCATGGTGATTTTCCAGATTGCCTAAAAGCAGGCCAAGTTACCAAGATTCTAAAGAAACCAACGGCTGATCGCACGGACCTTCATAACTTTCACCCTATCTCCAACATCCCCACCATGGCAAAGCTCCTGGAGAAATGTTTGCTCGTCCAACTCTAACCATATAGATCATTTCCAACTCCTGTACCACTGCTAATCTGGTATCCGCCCGAGCCATAGCACAGTTGGCACTAACACACTGTTGATGATGCGCTAAGAATGCTGGACCATAATGAGCCGTGCCTATTGATCCTTCTTGACCTTTCGTCAGCATTTGATACTGTCAAACACGATAACCTTATTGACCTCCTAATTCCTTTCTGAACAGATCCCAAAGCTTCAAGGTGGACCAATCCCTGTCCCATCCTGCACTGGTTACGCGGGGGGGGTGCCCCAAGGTTCAGCACTCTCTCCCACGCTCTTTAACTTGTTCATGGAGCCTCCAACAGAAATTCTGAAATCATCCAGCATTCACCATCACATGTATGCAGACGATACTCCACTATACCTGAAGATCGCCTCCCATGAGGGCATTCAGTCCCTCAACTCAGTCCTGCTGGAAACACAGAGCTGGCTGACATGTAACCACCTGAAACTAAATGCTCTATAAACAGAATTCCTCTTAATCTCACCTCACAAGCAATCTCCAGTCATTGAACAATGTTTGAATCGGCTTACTGCTCTTAACTGTAGACGTCACCTCGTGGACTTTGCTTCCTCGCCTATTTTAGACAAAACTCTGAACATGCAAAAGCACATCAGTTCCCTCGCCAAAGGAGTAAACTTCCAACTCAGCATCCTAAGGAAGCTCAAACCCTTTCTCCCTGCTAATGACCTAAAGGTTGCAGTGGAAGCATTAGTGATTGCAAAGCTGGACTATGGCAGCGCAACGCTTTGTGGCTTGCCCAGAGTGAAAACGGCTACGTTTAGTGTGGCCCTCAATTCTGCTTCTAGGCTCTCAACTGGCACTAAAAAAATACAACCACATCTCTCGGGTCCTGCTGGCCTTGAATTGGCTTCCATATGAAGCTCGGATACAGTTAAAAATTGCATGTGTGGCACACAAAGCCATCCACTGCAAGACCCTCACTCAGAAACTGGAGCTTTCATTTGGCTCAAGAGCCTCCAGAAGCGCCAGCACCCTTTTAATCAAACCACAAAAATAAAAAAAAATAAAAAAAAGATAAGCCTTCTAAGGTATGGTGCCGAGATCTGGAACTCTTCCCACCCTCATCCCTGCCCCCCTCCCCCACGAAGTCAGGGTAATCCCTTTTTAAAATTGGAAAGCATGCCAGAAAACTAGAAGATCAACTCAAGGAAGAGTATCCCACAGGATTATTTCCAGGGTAGGATATTTTTTATTTTTAAAGCACAAAACACTGATCGCAACGTATTGCTTTAAGACAGGCCAAGGTTACCATGTAAGAAATTGATACAAGTCACTACATAGGATTCCATGTGTAATGCAGTCAAGGAGGTGATAAACATACAAAGCTGGCTTTTGTTTTTATTAAAATGCTTTCTCTTCCTACCTATCGGCTGGCTTCATAGTGTATGACAGCATTTTGCTCTTTTACAAAGTAGTTTTCTTCAGTGCTAGGAATTTCTATGGCAATGTGGCCTTTATGAGCACTAATACTAGCTGTCTAGTAAGAACGCGCTGGCAAACAGCACCACGCCTACCTGATAATCCCCAAGTAGAGAAAGGAGCATAGAGCAGGCCAAGTGAGTAACCAGAAAATTAAAATATTTCCCACTTTGATCCAAAACTCTTATGCCACAAAGCAAGCGAATAAAATCATTGGAATCCTCTCTAGAATTGCTTTGCCTCTTCCATATAAGCATCTATCCATTCATCCTTTCACCCACTGATATCTAGCATTTCACCTTTACATTGTCATCCATTCATTCTTCCATCTATTAGCCTTTCACCAATATGTTAGTCCATCTGTTGATTTGTCAGTCCATCCGGTCATCCATATCCAAACCTACCCATCCATCTCCATCCTAACCATTTCAGTTATCTGTCCATCCTTTTGCTCATCCATCTATCCACCATCCCTTTCACTTTTCCATTCATCCTTTCACTCATCCATCCACCCTTCCACTAATCCATCAATCCATCCTTCCACTCATCCATCTATTTATCCTTTACACTTATCCATCCTCTCGCTCCCTAATCTATACACCCTGTAACCAATCCATCCATCCACCTTTTCCTTCATTATAACATCCTTTGTCCATCCACCATCCCCGTCACTCAACCATCCCTGTCACTCATTCATCCATCGATTTAGCCAGCCACACTTGCACTCACTCCTCTTTTCACCTGCACATCTACCCATCCATCCTTTCACTCACACCCACCCTTTCACATTAATTATGAGCCTTTGTCTATCGAGCTGCAGACAGAAGAGGCCCATCAAGAGCTCCATCTCTACAGTAGCTGCTAAAGTGGGACATTCACGAAGCCACTGTTCAAACCTATCCTTCCATCTCCAAACCTATCGATCAAACTCATCCATCCTGCCTTCCTTTTGCTTATCCATCCATCCTTTCACCCCACACATCCTCCTTTTCGCTCATATTAATCCACCCTTTCACTCATCCCTCCCTCCATCCATCCTTTGACTCATCCATCCATCCATCCTCCTTTTCACTCTTATATCCTTCCACCCTTTCACTTCCTCCATTTGTTTTCTCTCATCCATCCACCCTTTCGCCTCATCCATCTTCTGTATCGCTCATATATCTATCCACCCATCCATCAACCCTTCCACCCAGCCAGCCACCTACCCGCCCACTAATTCATCCACCCACCCAGCCATCCATTCATTCATCTACTCTCTCTCACCCATTAATCCAAACCTTTCATTGAGCCATCCACTTTCACCCCATCCATCCCTCCATTCACCCTTGCACTTATCCATCCATTCTTTCACGCATCCATCCTTACATCCATCATTTCACTCATTCATCCATGTATCTATCCATCCACCCTTTCACTCCACCCATTCATCCATGCACCTATCCATCCAGCCTTTCACTCATTAATTTATGCATCTATCATCCACTCTTTCACTTATTCATCCATACATCTATCCATCCACCCTCTCACGGATTCATCCATGCATCTATCCATCCACCCTTTCACTCATTCATCCATGCATCTATTCATCCACCCTATCACTCTCTCACCTAGTCACCCACCCTTTTAAATCCATTATGGGCTTTTGTGTGCGGACCTGCAGACTGAAGAGGCCCATGAAGAACTCCACAGCTGCTGTAGTTGCTACGGCAGTGTGTTCAAAATGCCCCTGGTGCATGCACAAAGTGAGAGGAGGGCCTAGTGCAAGGATAGAAATGGGGGTGGCCTTAGGCCTGCATGAAAGCCTCATGGAGAAATGTATGAGCTTTAATGTAAGCCCTGGATGACGTAAGATATGAGAGGCCATGGGAAGCGGGTAAGGGCTGTCAGAGAGGGCCGTGGAGGGTGGTGGGGTGGGATTAGCAGGTTTAGGCACCGGGTGAAACTGCAAATGCTACTTACCAGTATGCATCTGTTCTTGGCATGTAGGGCTGCTGACATTCATATCTGTGCATAGATCGCCACCTAGTGTTGGGTCCGGATGATTGCACATTGTTGTCCTGGAAGAGTCTTCGAAGTATCACGAGATAGGTGGCTCCTCCCCTGGACTACAGTGCGCATGGGCATCGCCTCCATCCCCAGATTGTTTTTAGCCATTGGCAGAGATGGAGTGAAGAATGTGAGTGATGACCATGCTATGAGCATATGTATGTAAATGAATGAATTCTGCAGCTGCTACAGGCGCCGGGGAGGAGGGTGGGCGATATGAATGTCAGCAGCCCTACATGCCAAGAACAGATGCATACTGGTAAGTAGCATTTGCAGTTCGAGGCATGTGGGCTGCTGAATTCATATCTGTGCATAGAATACATAGCAGTCCCTCCATTAGCGGCGGCCGCCCGTGCCAGCTGCAGTAGTCTGAAAAAGAGTTTTTAGAACAGCCTGACCAACAGCTGCCTGTTTGGAATGCACGTCTACACAGTAGTGTTTAGTGAAAGTATGTGTGGTAGACCATGTGGCTGCTCTACAGATATCTTCTAAGGGAATGTTACCTAGGAAAGCCATAGAGGCCCCCAACTTCCTGGTGGAGTGGGCCCTGGGTGGGATAGTGAGAGTGCGCTTAGCTTTAGCGTAACAAATTTGAATGCACTTCACTATCCACCTAGCAATCCCTGCTTCAGAGATAGCGTTTCCCTTGTGGTGAGTGGCAAAGGCAACAAAAAGCTGCTTGGTTTTGCGAAAATCCTTTGTCCTGTCTACATAATACATCAAGGCCCTCTTAACATCAAGGGTGTGGAGCATGCGCTCCGCCAGTGTATCTGGGTTTTGGAAAAACACCGGCAATTCAATTGTCTGATTTAAGTGGAATTGGGATACCACTTTGGGCAGGAATTTAGGGTTAGTGCGTAGCACCACCCTGTTAGCATGTACCTGGAAGAAAGGTTCTTGGATGGTGAGCGCCTGCAGCTCGCTAACCCTCCGTAGCGAAGTAATAGCTACTAAGAACGCAACCTTCCAAGTCAGAAACTGAAGCTCACAAGAGAGCAGTGGCTCAAAGGGAGGACCCATCAGCCTCTTAAGAACCACATTGAGGTTCCATTCTGGAGCTGGTGGAGTCCTTGGTGGAATGACCCTTTTGAGTCCTTCCAGAAAGGCCTTGATAGCAGGGACCCTGAAGAGTGACAGGTGTTGTCTATTCTGAAGGTATGCTGCAATAGCAGACAGGTGAATGCGGATGGAAGAGTACGCCAGATTGCATTGGTACAGGTGGAAGAGATAGCAAATGATGTTTTGAATGGAAGCATCTAGCGGGTCGATATTGTGGTTAGCACAGTAGATGACAAACCTCTTCCATTTAGCCGCATAACAAGCTCTGGTAGTGGGCTTCCTTGCCTCCCGAATGATGTTCATGCAATCGGGAGGAAGATTGAGGTAGCCAAACTCTAGGACTTCAGGAGCCAGATCGCCAGGTTGAGCTGTTGCGGATCTGGGTGCTGAATGTCGCCATGGCTCTGCGTCAGAAGGCTGGGAGTGAGATGAAGCCTTTGATGCGGTACCACGGACAGTTCCAGAAACGTGGTGTACCATGGTTGGCGAGCCCACGTTGGAGCAACTAGGATGAGAGTCATCGAGTGCTGCCTGAGCTTGCGTGCCACCAGCGGTATCAGAGGTGCTGGGGGAAAAGCGTACGCAAATTTGCCTGACCAGTTCATCCACATCGCATTGCCCTGTGATTGGGGGTGTGGGAATCTGGCGGCTAAGCTTTGGCATTTTGCGTTCTCCTTTGTGGCGAACAGGTCTATCTCTGGATGACCCCACCTTTGGAAGTACGGTTGGAGTACTGATGGATGTATCTCCCACTCGTGCATCTGATGGCTGTGCCTGCTGAGCAGATCCGCCATTTGATTGTCCTTGCCCGGGAGATGTTCTGCCATGAGGAAGATGTTCCTCTGAATGGCCCACTTCCACATGCTCTGAGCCGGATGAGACAGCTGTGGAGAGTGTGTGCCTCCCTGCTTCTGGATGTAGTACATGGCCGTCATGTTGTCCGTCCGGATCAACACGACTTTGTTGCACAGATTTACTTTGAACGCCTTCAAGGCCATGAAGATTGCCATCAGTTCCAACACATTGATGTGCATCTTCCTTTGCTGTAGTGTCCATAGTCCCTGCACAGTGTAATGGAGTACATGCGCTCCCCATCCCTGGAGAGAGGCGTCCGTCGTCAGGATAATCTGTGGGACAGGCTCTTGGAATGGTCGGCCCTTGCAAAGGTTGTGTGGATTCCACCAATGCAGAGAGTTGTATGCCCGACCGCTCACCAACACTAGGTCTGTCAGTTGCCCATGAGCCCGAGTCCACTGACGTGCAAGGCACTCCTGAAGCGGACGCATATGTAGTCTCGCGTGCGGGACAATGGAGATGCAGGAGGCCATCATGCCTATCAACTGCATGAACACCCTCGCTGGAAGCGAGTGTTGGGGTCTGAATCGTTGGATCAGCGCCTGGATACTGGCGATTCTCACTGAATTTGGCTGCGCGGTGGGTGCCAGAGTGTTGATTGTCGCGCCCAGGTACTGTCGCACGTGGGCGGGCTGGAGATGGGACTTCGGGTAGTTCAGAGAGAATCCCAGATCGTGCAGGAGATGAATGGTGCGTGACACGTGGTCGACGCACTGCTGTTCTGTCCTTGCCTGAATGAGCCAGTCGTCCAGGTAGGGAAAGACGTGGACGTGCTGGCGACGGAGATGCGCCGCCACAGTCGCTAGGCACTTGGTAAACACTCTCGGTGCCGCGGTGACCCCGAACGGCAGAACCTTGAACTGGTAATGCTGGTCTAAGATCGTGAATCTGAGGTACTTCCTGTGGGAAGGATGCAGGGGAATATGAAAATAGGCATCTTTCAGATCCAGCGTAGCCAGGAAGTCCCCCTGTTGAAGCAGGGGAAGCACCTGCTGCAACGTGAGCATATGGAAGTGCTCCGAGAGGATGTACCAGTTCAGGGGCCTGAGGTCCAGGATCGGCCTGAGGGATCCGTCCTTCTTGGGAATCAGAAAATACAGGGAGTAAACCCCTGTTCCCCGCTCTTGCAATGGAACGAGCTCTATCGCCCCTTTTTGCAGCATGACTAGAACTTCTTGCTGCAACAAGGTCAAGTGCTCGCCTGACATAGGACGGCTCCTTGAGGGTATGTCCGGTGGAATGGACGTAAGCTCTAGACAGTACCCGTACTGGATAATAGACCTCACCCACCTGTCCGTGGTGATGGACTTCCACGCCGGCAGGAACTGCTGGAGCCTCCCCCCGACCGGTGTTGCATGGCCGGGGGGCAGTGACAAGACGTCACTGTTTGTTGGTGGCGGTGGACCTGGAGCTATTGCTGCCACGTCCCCTGCCCTTGACATTATTGCCTCTGTAACCACCTCTATTTTTGTTGTTATACGAGGCTTGGGTGTTAGTCTTGTAATATTGTGTGGACTGGGATGCTTGTCCCCTTGAGGTGCCTCTGGAGTTTGAGCGGCGAAAGGAACCACTCCGAAACTGCTGACTTTGTAAAGCCCCCATGGACTTGGCAGTTTCCGTATCTTTTTTCATTTTTTCCAGTGTGGCATCCACCTCAGGGCCAAACAGATGGTCAGGATTCACTGTCTGATTCAGTATAGTGGTTTGGATGTCGGGTTTGAACCCCGAAATTCTAAGCCAGGCATGGCGCCTAAGCAGCACACTAGTATTGATAGCCCTGGAGGCTGTGTCTGCCACATCCAACGCACATTTGATGGATGCATTCGTAATGAGTTTACCCTCCTGAATCAGCATCTCCCCCGCCTCCTTGTATTGGTCAGGCAAGTGTTGCAGTATGGCCTCTAATGTGTCATAATGGGCCCTATCATCTCGTGCAAGCAAGGCTTGGGTGTTAGATATTCTCCAGATATTAGCTGCCTGTTCAGCAATCCGTTTGCCTGAGGCCTCGAAGATCTTGGACTCTTTGTCTGGGGGAGGAGCGTCACCAGTAGTTTGAGAGTTCGCCCTCTTCCGAGCATTGGAAACGACCAGGGAGTCCAATGGCAAGTGTCCCTTGATATAGGTCAGATCCGTGGGCGCTGCCTTATATTTCCTGTCGATGCGAGGGTTGACCACACGCGCTCGGGTGGGCTCCTTGAAAACCTCTGTTGCATGTTTAAGCACCCCCTTCAGCATCGGTAGCGTTTTGACTGACTTTTCGGCTACCGAGAAGGTGTCGAATAAGAAGTCCACATCCACGGGGTCCAAGTGCAGCTCGACGTCGTGGTTAGCAGCAGCTCTCTCTATCAGGGCATTGAAGGCCGTCGAATCCTCAGTCGGGGACGTCTTGGCCGCGAAAAGTTGAGCGTCCTGACCCCCCTGCGGGTCCTCCGGGTCGCCTCCGGCGGACCACGGAACGTGCTCCTCCTCCGGATCCGAGTACGCCGGATAGTCGTACTCTGCATCCTCCTCGTCCGCACCGGCCGCGACGGAATGCGTCGGCGAGTACCCCAGGGTTTGTGGGGACACAGGTTCCACCAAAGCCGAAGAGCCCTCAGAGTCCCTTTTGTTTTTGAGAGGGATCTTAAAATGTTCCAACGCCGGCTCCGTCGTGATCTTCCTTTTGAGGAGCGACAGTTTTCCGGTGTTGGCGTCGATGGTTACCTCACGACGTTCCTCTTCAGCAAGCGGTTGGAGTCGAAGCTTCGACACCACCAATGCCGCTTTAGGTGCCAATACCTCCTTCGAGGGTCCACTCTGTTTCGGCGCGAAGGCCTTCGGCGCCGACTTGGGAGGAAAGGTGAAACGGATAGGCGTCTGCTCCTTCGCAGGCTTAGGCGTGAGTTTTGGCGCCACAGTGTCTTTTCGAATCCGCTGCAAGGATTCCGCCACCTTCTTCGTCAAGGCCGGAGAGGGCTTGACCGGCTCGACCGACTTTTCGGCATCGAGGGCCCGATCCCCCGCATGCGCCTTCTTCGGGGCCGACGCCCCCTGGCCATGCGCGTCGTCGCCCAGACGCTTCTTCGGAGCCGACTTCAGGTCCACGACCCCTTTCGGAGCCGACTTCGGGTTCACGACCCCTTTCGGAGCCGACGCAGCCGCGTCGGACGATTTCACCTTCGGCACCGACCCCGAGGACTTCGGGTCGGCCATCTTGGCGTGGCTCTTTGAGTCGGCCATTTTGGTTTCCTTGGAAGTTGACGCCTCCAGAACCTTCTTCACCAGCGCAACTATCACTTTCGGTTTCGCATCCGAGGGTGCGTGACCCGTTGGCTTCACTTTCGTTTTCTTCGACGTAAGTGATGGTTCATAAGTGTCCGTGACCGGGCCCGGAGGCGGGGACGTAGGACTCATAGTTAGATCTTGGGTAAGGCCCGAAGGCGATCCCTCGACCTGGGCCGTAGGAGGGGTAATAACCCCAGAGTCTGGTTGGGGATGCTCCTCCTCTGAGCTATCACCCATAGTAGCAAAAGCCTGTTCGTCGTCCCCTACCTCGTCGGTGACTTTGTCAAAGTTCTCCGCACCTTCGTCATAGGTTTCTCCTTCGGATGCGGGATTAGAGTTCGAACCTTGCACGTCGTCTTCTCCCTCGACAGATTCCTGGAAAATGTCATCTGGTGGGGGCGCCGTAGCCGATAACTGAGCCTGAAGCCTATTGGCCCGACGAATCTTTAAAGTCTTCTTGCTCCGGAACTTCGAACACGCCATGCAGGTGTCTTCGCGGTGATCCGGCGAGAAGCAGGTATTGCACACAGGGTGCACGTCGAGGTGTGAATATTTAGAGTTACACACCGGGCACTTCTTAAACGGAGTTCGCTCCATAGCAAGAGTGTAGTGTACGCCCGTCCGCGCCGAAAGCACGTGGAAGGGCAGCAAGAGATCGGAGCTGAGAGTCAGAAAGAAACCCGTACGCAACTATACCGACGCCCAGCCTAAAGACCTTTTGGTCTCGAGTAGAAGTTGAACAACTATCGGTTCCGTCAGAGGGAACCGAAACACATCCGAACCCAATGGCGGAAAAAAACAATCTGGGGATGGAGGCTATGCCCATGCGCACTGTAGTCCAGGGGAGGAGCCACCTATCTCGTGATACTTCGAAGACTCTTCCAGGACAACAATGTGCAATCATCCGGACCCAACACTAGGTGGCGATCTATGCACAGATATGAATTCAGCAGCCCACATGCCTCGAACATAAGGTGTACAGGAAAAGCAAAATAGGAGGTGTACAGGAAAGGCAAATTGAAAAGAAGGGGGTGCACGAGCTGCATGGGAGGGAAAGCAAAGTGAGTTGAAGATGAACAGGGATCTTGGCGCTGTATGAGGCCCAAGAGTGGAGCAGAGATTAAAAGGCAGGGGTCATACAGTTCAGGTCAGAGCAAGGGGCCAAGAGGCAGATAAAGCAGCCTCTTACATGCCAGTGCTGTGAGTGTTCTGGAGCTGCAGAAGCACGATTTTTGTCTCATGCTGAAAGAAAATAAAAGGAACAGGGGCGGGCCAGGGAGCCACACGAGCCTTTGGAGCTGGCTGCAACTTTGAGTTCTGCTTTATCATGTTATTCTTCTGTGCTGGGGAAAATAAAGTGCAGGTCCCAGCTTTTGCATTGACCCTTACACTGCCATTAAACTGCTCAGAGCTACTTCTTAACATGGCTGTGACCATCAGGGTTGAACAGCATTGTATCGGATTACAGATAAGACTGTCTACTTGTCCTTTGGACAAAATACAAATTAAAACCTCTTGCCCTCCTTAGAAATCTTGATGTCTCGGGCGTCGGGAGATAGGAATTCCCCACCCCTGGGCTCCCGTTTTTACCGATAAATACAGACAGAAAACCATTTTCTGGTCTGCATTTATTTTCATATATGGATAAACACGGAAATTGGGTGCTTTTTCAGTGAATCTAAATACACTTTGCCATAACTGCCAGGTAAATAACTGTGGATTGATAGGTAACAGGGTTAAAAATAGAAAGGATTTTTAGTAAAAAAGGCTTAAACAGCATTGAATATGAACAAGGCTGAAACAGAAATGTGGATATTTTTATACAAGTGCATTGATTTATCTTCTGCGGGTGTTCATATTACTGAAAACTAGTAGACATTCATTGGTTAAATTAATGTGAAAATATTCCAGTTTCAGCTTAATTTTTTTCCCCAAAACCCATAATAAATTTGGATAGATACAGACGGAAATGTCAATAAAAAATATAAAACTGGGAGCCCTATTCGTAATGCAAAAATAATGCAATGCGTAATGCAACAATCA
>NW_028254909.1:0-57500 GCF_964263255.1 Lissotriton vulgaris | reverse complement strand
TATATATACACACATATACACACATACACACGTACACATATACACATACACACACACACATATATACACACATATACACACACACATATATACACACAAATATATACATATATACACATACATACATATACACACATACACATACATACACATATTAAAAACACGTTTTGGGACCCCCCTTTTTTCTCGGCCCCCACTTCAAGAAACCCCCCAAACTTTTAGGGGAAGCTCAAACAAAATGTGCCATTTTCCTAAAAATTTCAGCCAATTCCATCCTTCAACGCCAAAGTTATTCAACATAGAATTTTCAGAAATCCCTATTCAAAAAAATCCTAACTATATATCCCTACTGGCGACCGCCAGTAGGTAATATATATGCAATAGATTGTTTAGAAACTGTTTTAATGCTCAGAAAGCTTAAGAAATTCTCATAACTCACTGAAAGCATAGAAAGCTCCCAGGCTACATTGCAAACACACAGTCTAAAAAGACTGAAAAGCTAACCTGTAGCTGCATAGCAATAAACTGACACCGTGCCTTCAAGGAACTCATGACCCCCTGTATCCCATCATGCCTCAGGGGTGACAGTTAGGTCAGTTCTTTTCGGAGACTGAAAAAACCAAGTAACAAATAGGTTAATGTTGGACCCGGCCCGTTGGGCAGGTTCACCCCTAGACTTTTTGCTTTTTCCTAGCCTGTTTATGGAGCCTGGTGTTGGTGATTTTAGGCCTCTGCGCACTTTTTCACTGTGGTACAGTGTAAAGAGCTTGAGCTCTCTGTGAATGAGTGGTGAGTGACCTGCCCTCCCATAGGAATGAATGGGGAATATGTATGCCCATGGTAGTTTCGGATGTGTGGGGAGTGCAGGGGCGAGTTTGGTATGTATGAACTCGTGAGAATGAATGCTGCAAAATGATATATGCGGCATGACTGTGTCTAGTCTGGAAGTACTACTTTTGGAAGTTGGCATATTTGTGTAAGTTGGTGCTGGCGTGTGATTGGTTGGTGAGCCTGGCCCAGAGTGCCTGGGCCTGCTTGTGGATTGACTGTCTGGTTTGAGGATGACAGGGGCTGGAGAGCCCAGGAGGTTGTCTGAAGTCAGCCCATGGATGAAAGGCAGCATCTGCTGCCAGGAAGTGGGAGGGGATGGCACCTGATAGTGAAGGGCTGTACCTGCCTAACTACAAAGCTGGCTCCACCTCCCGCTGGGCAACCGTCACCTCTGTCCCTGATACTGAAGGGATTTCCCTGTAACCAGTTCTGGCTGGTTCTCACACTGCCTGCTTCAAAGGACTTTAAAGACTTTCCTGTGTATAAGAAGGGGCTGTGTCCCCTTCCAAAAGGTTCTTGTTTCTGACTTGAATCTACCAGGGGCGGGCGCTGCCCAGCCCCTGGATGCCTGGAGGACTTCTGGGGGACCCTTCTGCCCTGCCTGGGCTGATGGGGGGGACTTTGCTTTGCCCTGGAAGCCCTGTCCTGTGTGCTGGGACCTTGCTGCTGGAGACTTTGCTTTTGCCAAGGCTTATTATAGCCTAAAGAGTGCCTGGAGGACTTGGTTGCTGGACTTTCTGTGCCTTTGGTGCAGGGAGCGCTTCGTGGTGACCTCTGGACCTTTTGTGGGTCCCTAGCGCTGGAGAGCGCTTTTTGCGAGCATTTTACCGCCACGCATTTTGCATGGGGATTGGCAGGTGCCTACCCTGCAATTTTGCCCGCATTTTAATTATTATTTTGATCGCGAGTGCCCACCTCGCTCATGGTCGTAATTTTACTTTCCACGAGGGAGCCCACTTCTCGGGAAATTTTGCCTGCCCGCCTGCCTGTCTAGAGAGGGCCGCCGCGCTGCCCGCGGCAACCCGGAAGTGACTGGCCGGCCGGCAAATCAGAGCACGGCCGGCTGGAAGTGCCCGCCCGTGGAGCCCGGGGGAGGAAGGGCGAAGCGAAGATGGCAGCGGTGGCAGGGCTCTCATGTGAGGAGAGAGCCCTGCCGGTGCAGTGAAACGCCGGGTCCCAGGAGGGGGCCTGGGGGACGAGGAAGTGAGGCAGCGTCCCCGCGAGACTCCTGCGGGAGAAGAGGAACCCGGGAGGAGCGGAGCAGTGTGGTGGGGGCGCGGGGCACATGGTCGGTGCCCGCCCCCCCGCCGCGAATCCAGGCTGCCAGCTGGTGGTGTCCGCGAGGCTCCCGCGCTGCAGAGAGCCCCGCCCGTTGCCGGTGAAGTGACCCGGTCCCAGGGAGACCGGGCGAAGAGGAGCCCCCGCCAAGAACAGCCTGGTGAGTTAAGAGGGCTGGGGGGGCTCCGTGATGTTGCTGGCGGTGCCAATGGAGGCAGAGTCAGGGCGGCCCCGGTTGGCAGTAGGTCGCCCCAACGTTTGTGAGCCCAGAGAGGCTCAAGGGGCCTCATCTTGTTTCACGAGCCCCGAGAGGCTCGTAGTGGCATATTTTACTTTGGTGCAGTTAAGGGCGGCCCCGGTTGGCAGCGGGTCGCCCCAACGTTGTCCAGAGCCATGAGAGGGCTCGAGGGGACATTGTCTGCAGAGCCTGTGTGGCTCCAACATTTGGCCACAGTGTTTGGTGAGAGAGCCTGTGTGGCTCAAAGGGGCCATATTGTGTTTAAGAGCCTGTTTGGCTCCAGCGTTTGGCCATTCCTAGTGAGAGGGGGCGTCGGGGCACATTGTCGGTGCCCGCCCTCTCCTACCTGCGAGCAAAGTGTTTTAGAGCCTGTATGGCTCCCGCAGTGGGTGCAGTTGCACCCAAGGGTCAGTGAGGACCCTGTCGCAGTTTCTTTTTCATGATTCCACAGCTGTCCAGCAATTAGTGGGCAGCTGCACTGTTTAGGCCCTTTTTAGGATTCCCAGCTGCCCAGCACTTTGTGGGCAGCTGCCACGTTTAGGCCTTCACTGGTGACTGGCGCTGCTTGGCAGCGCGCCCTGACATTGGACACAGGGCATTTGAGCCCCAATAAGGCCAGTTGGCCTAGGGACTGCCACAGGTGGTGGCTTATGTAAGTCATGCGCAATGTGATTTCCATGGTTTTAATAGTAATTGCCTACTGTGTGTTTTGTTTGCGCTATTGACTTCTGTTCTGGCACCTCTGAATGTGTAGGTTTATGCATTATGTGTCTTTCTTTCCATGCGCTGCACCTCTGAATGCTTAGTCATCATGTGTCTTCTTGCGCTGCACCCCTGAATGTATTTTATTGCATCATGTGCTTTATTCTTAACACCTCTGAATGCTTTAGGCATCATGTGTTCTCTTTATTACTCCTCTGAATGTATTACATGCATCATGGATAATGTGTTCTGGTATACCCCTAAATGTGTTTATTCTTAGGTGGTTGTCCTTTTTAGTACAGGTGGTCCTAGTAAGGTCCTGGTTCCTGTTACCAGTGGATACTGGTTGTGATCTTTGTGATTACCATTTTATGTTTATTATTTCTTATTCTAGAAGTACTATATCTGAATCTGACAGTGGCCCATGTGGCCCTGTCTTGTAAATAATTCCATGTGAATATTGCCCGTGCCAGTTGGCACTATGTATGTGTGATTTTTATCTGATGTGTTTTTACAATACAAAAGTTATTTTTATAATAACCTTGTGTGGAGTCTCTTTTGTGGTGTGCCTAGTATGTTGTTGCTGTTGTGCGCTGGCGCAAATGCTTTACACATTGCCTCCGAGTTTAGCCTTACTGCTGGAGCCAAGCTACCAAGGGGGTGAGCAGGGGTTACCTTGGCAGGTGACTTCCTTGCCCTGACTAGAATGGTGGTTTCTGCCTGGCTTTGGTGTCAGCCTTAGCCTACCAGAAATAGCCAGTTCTAACAGTTAACAATATCTCCTTGTTAAAGAATGTCCTTTGCCCGGGGAGGCGGGAGGGTTGCTTATGACTTACACAAGGATACCCCTGGAAGAGAACTAGGATTACAGGTAAGTAACTAATCCTTCTCTTCCAGGGGATCCTCATCAATAGTCATAAGCATTAGAATAGAATAGCGAGCCTCTCCTCATCCCTGCGGGCAAAGGAATGACAAGATCGCAATCTCATCAACAAGCCTGAGCAGGCCATAGGTTACCCAAACAGATTCCTCAAGGAGGCTTGTCCTACTTGAGTATCGGCCCTGGAATCAGATTCTAGACAGTAATGCCTCTTAAAGGTATGAACTGATTTCCAGGTTGCAGCCTTGCATATTTCTGACATTGAAATGTCGTGCAAGAAAACCACTGTGGCCGCTTTACCTCTGGTAGAATGTGCTCTGGGTGACACTGATAAAGACTTGCCTGCAAGCTGATCGGACAATTTAATGCAGGAGACAATCCATCTGGAGATGGACCTCTTGGCCGCTGGAAAGCCCGTTCTCATTGAACCATAGTTCACAAACAGCTGATCCGACTTTCTGATTCCCTTGGTTTTTCCCAAATAGAACTTGAGCACTCTTTAAATCCAAGGAGTGCAATGACCGCTCTGCTGGGGTCGCTGGATTTGGGAAAAAAGAAGGGGAGGTAAATGGACTGATTTATATGAAAATCAAAAACCACCTTAGGCAAGAAGGTGGGATGAGCCCTCAGGACTACCCTATTGTGATGGAAAACAGTGCATGGTTCCTTCGCACAGAGCGCTCTTATCTCGCTTACTCTGCGCGCTGACGTAATTGCCACTAAAAAGGCTGCTTTCCAAGAAAGATGTGTCAAAGAGGCCTTGTGGATGGGTTCGAAAGGAGGTGAGATTAACCTGATAGAACCAGGTTCAATTCCCATGGAGGAGAAGGATTTCGCACAGGGGGATAGACTTTTTTCAATCCCTGGAGGAAGTCCTTAACCACCGGAACCTGAAAGAAAGAAATCTGATTAGGTGATTTTCTGTACGCTACTATGGCTGACAGATGCACTCTAATGGAAGCATATTTCAAACCAGAAGTTGCCAAGGAAAGGAGGTATGGCAGAATTACCTCCTCCTGCCCTTTAGTAGGATCTAGGTGAGGATCCTTACACCATATGTAAAATCTTTTCCACTTGAACGCATAGGACGCCCTCGTGGAAGGTCTCTTAGCCTCCTTTAAAATGTGCATACATTCAGGAGCAAGTTCAGATGTCCATATTGCAGGACCTCAGGTGCCATGCTGTTAGGTTCAGTGATGGGAGGTTGGGATGCAGTATCCTCCCGTTCATCTTGCTCAACAGGTCCGGCCTGCAAGGAAGTCGTCTGTGTGGAAACACAGACAGATGCAGAAGGTCCGAGTACCACCACTGCTGAGGCAAATCCGGAGCTATCAAGATCATCTCCATGAGGAGCTTGGACACAACCTTCGGAATCAGAGCCAGGGGAGGAAACGCATAAGCAAATGTTCCCAACAAATCCATCAGGAGAGCATTCCCCTGCGTCCAAGCCGGTGGAACCTGGACGCGAAGGCGTGGCATTTGGAGTTTGTCGTCGTCTGCAAACAGTCTATGGCCGGACGACCCCAGCAACGAAAAAGCTCTTCTACCACTTCGTCGTTTAGCGCCCAGTCTGGCTGATCTTCGAAGTGCCTGCTGAGTAAGTCTGCATTGACGTTCAATTTGCCTGGAAGGTGCACCGCCACTACTGAGAGGCCTCGAGAGAGAAGGCAGTGCCAGATGGTTTGAGCCTACCGGGAGAGTGGGCGTGATCGCGTGCCTCCTTGCTTGTTCAGATAGAACATTGTGGTCGTTTTGTCCCTCACAACTAGGACTGAGTGTGACTATTTCTGGAAAGAAAGCTTTGAGAGCTAGAAACACCGCTCTGAGTTCCAGCATGTTGATGTGGTATATGTGCTCCTGCGCAGACCACCGACCCTGAATCTGAAGCGGACCCATGTGCGCTCCCCATCCTTGCAGAGAGGCATCAGTCACTATAGACTGGGACGGTAGAGGTTGGTGAAAAGGCACTCCCACCAGCACATTCCTCGTCCGAGTCCATCATTTGATGGTATCCTTCGTTGCTTGGGAAAGAGTGATACGATCTTCCCAACGCCCTGTCGCTTGGTCCCACTGGTCTTCGAGAGCCTGTTACAGAGGCCGCATTCTCAGCCTGGCGTTTGTGATGAAAGAAATGCAGGACGCCATGGAACCCAGCAGGGATGCTACCTGTCGGACTGTTGGAAACCGAGACTCTAGTAGAATCCCACATTTCTGTCTCATGGAAAAAAGTCTCTCCTCCGAAGGAAACGCTTTTCCCAATTGTGTGTCCAGAACGGAGCCTAGGTAGTGGATGGACTGTGTCGGCCGCTGGACTGACTTCTCCAGATTTACATTGAGACCGAGCCTGTGCAACTGGTGCAGGCAAAGTTGCAGATCGTGTGCTACCCGTACCGGAGATGGCCCCTTTAGGAGCCAGTTGTCCAGGTACGGATAGAGGAGTCCCTTTTGTGAAGATAAGCCGCCACCACTGCCATGCATTTGGTGAAGACACGTGGTGCGGACTTGAATCCAAAGGGTAGCACTTTGTACTGGTAGTGTTTGTTTCCTACGACAAACCTCAAGTACTTGCGATGCCGCAGTGCAATCGGAATGTGAAAGTATGCATCTTGCAGATCCACCGAACACATCCAATCTCCGGTTTGAAGATGTGGGCATATTTGGTGAAGAGCTAACATGCAGAACTTTTCTTTGACGATGACTTTGTTTAGGAGACTAAGAGTATGGGTCTGAACTTGTCCTCCTGATCTTTTGGGGACAAGAAAGTATCTGGAGTAAACTCCCTTTCTCCTTTTGGGGGGGGGGGGGGGGACTTCCTCTACAGCTCTTTTTTGTAGCAGGATTTTCACCTCTCTCCTGAGCAAGCTTAGCTGGTGAGGACAAGAGTTCTTTGGAGGAATATTCTTTGGAAGCGCACGGAAATGTAGCATGTATCCATTGCGCAGTATATTCAGCACCCACCGATCTTTTGTGATGCTGACCCACTCTGCCAGGTGTTGTGAAGTACTTCCTCCCACTGGAGTGGGCAACGGCGCCAGAGAAAGCCACTGCTCAGGCCTTTCCTCCTCTCGTGGAGGTAGAGTGGTGATAGTGGAGTGGTGTGGCTCACTGGTTAGAGGCGGCAGACCCGGAAGCAGAGAACGGCCCGAGACCAGGGTTCAATTCCCGACGCGGCAGGGTCGTGGACCAGGGTCAACGGACTCTATAATTCTCACCTCGGTGCCTACTCTAACCAGGGATCACATTCGGCAACTCTGGTCATTAAGCTTGCCTCATCTCTACAACGCCCCCCCCACAGACGCCGGGGATGCCTGGCTTCACCTTGGAGATACCCAGAAAGAACCATCTCACAGGGAAAGCCAGGACGGGTTCCCCAGCGGTCTTCAACGCCAGGACGCTTACGGGTAGCAGTGCGCTTTACAAATCCAGTACATTTACATTTAGAGGACTGCTGGTGACCTCCTCTAACTGTTGGATTTGCCTCGAAACTGGGATTTCCCCTGGTTCTTATTTTGGGACCACTGAGGGGTTTGAACCCTCTGTTGAGCCCCTTTTCCTTTGCTGGTCTTAAAAACGGCGTTTGAACTCTTTTTTTCTCCAAACCCACCGCTTTTACTGTATCCAGCTTTGTCTTCATACGAGTCATCTCTTCGTCAGCATGTTCTCCGGAGAGAGGACCCCGAAAAAGGAAGATTTAGGATGCGATGTTGAGCATCCGGCTTCAGCCCTGAGACAAAACAAAGCTGACCTCCTGGCACAAACCCCATGTGAGTAAGAATGTGCCGCAAGAACTGCATGGTCCGCTGCAGTGCTTATCAACTGGTTCGCCACCTGACATCCTTCTGTCATTGTTTCTTCAAAGTCCTTCTGGTCTTCTTTTGGAAGCTTGGACATCTCCATGGAGTCCCATAAGGCTCTATTGTATCTACCCAACAGTGCAGCCGCACTTGAGACCTTCAGTGTGGAGGCAGCTGAATTGCAAACCTTGCGACCCCACTAGTCCTGTGATTTGCTGTCCTTATCTGGTGGCACTGAAGAGGAAGCAGAAACTGCACGAGTCTTCCTTGCAGCTGCCACTTTTACAGAGTCCGCTGGAGGGTCAGATTTTACAAAAACTGGGTCGGAGGAAGCTGGTTTGTACTTCTGAATGCAGGCCGGCACCGCTTTGATGGTTGCTGGAGTTAGAAAAACGTCCTTGACCGGATCCATAATCCCCGGGACCAAGGGCATCAGCGGGCGAGAAACAGATTTTTTGTAAAAAAGTTTCAAAAATTACTGTCGTAGCCACCTGGGGAACAGACATCTCGATGCTCAGCTTCTGAGCTCCTCTTTGAAGGACATCTAGCTAAGTGCCAATGTCATCCACTGGAGAGGATCTAGACACAAGACTATCCGTTAGCGTAGGAGAGTAATCCCTCTTGGAAGACCTGGTAGAAGAAGTAGATTAAGTAGACTGAGTTCTTCGACGTCTACGGTGCGCACCGTGTCTCCTCTACCGCGATCTTCTTGGGTATTATTCCCTTCTAGGAGAACGAGATCTGACCGGATCTTTTCTTGTGGGAGAACGAGATCTGACCGGATCTTTTCTTCTGGGAGAAAGGGATCTGGTTGGCCTTCTCACAGGCGATTTGCTTGCCTGGCGCCTGGGAGGACTGCGTCTGTCCACTTCCTCCACCAGCTTCTGGAGAGGAGATCTGTGCTGAGGACTGACATACTCTTGCAGCCGTCTGGTAGCCCCTGACTCTCGACAATGGTCCAATGATTTGTACCATCTAGGTGACAGTCTGATCTCTGCAGCCGAAGGATCTGGCTGCCGCACAGGAGATTCACGGACAAGACTTCTGGATCTTGATTATGTTGTCGAGGAGCCAGAAGACTGGGACGTGGAATGGCGAGAAGCTAACTCCGTAACCATGATTACAGAGTTCCTCGACGACGATCGAGCTCTTTCTGAATGTCTCGACGCAGCGTGTCTCTTGGGAGTTGGCGGGTCCATCAATCTCGACGTCGAATGTTTGGACGGCGATCGATGCGAGGATCTAAGATCTCTCGATGCCGAATGGCGATGACCAGCCGACGGCGGAGCCTCCCTCGACGCCGAACGACGATGACCAGCCGTCGACGGAGTCCTCTCTCGACGCCGAATGCCTGTGCGACGACGGCAGAGGGGTATTGGTCACCCACGACGCAGAGCGTCGACGAGAGGTCGACGGAGAATGCCTCCTCGACGCCAATCGATGTTTAGTTGTCGACGGCGGAGGGGTCTTGGTCCTAGACGCCGAACGTCGTTTCTTAGACTACGGCGGAGGGGTTACACTTAGACGCTGGTCGTCGCCTAGATGACGACGGCGGAGGAGTGACCTCCCTCGACGCAGATAGTCGCCGGGTTGACGACGGCGGAGGGGCCTTGGATCTCAACGCCGACTGTCGCCTGGTTAACGGTGGCGGAGTCACATTTCTCGCCGCCGAACGACGCCCGGTTGACAACGGCGGATGGGATTTCGATGACTGAGCTGCATTCTTCGACGTCGTCGACGTACCTGGTCTTCTTTGACGACAAGCCCGCCGTCGACGGTAGTCTTGAAGATAAATGACCCACCGGTGGTTCTTTCCTCAGCGCCGAGCCGGACGCTGAAGCGAAAGGGTGTGAAGACTTCTCTTTTGAAGATGTTCTAGCCTTCTTGGAGCCCTTCTTCACCGGAGACCTTCCTCTGGATGACCTGTGAGCCAGGCCATAAATGCGAATCCTCTCCCTGTCTTTGAGAGTTCTTCCTGAGAGGTGCTTGCAGTGAGGACAGGTGCAGGTGCCTGGATCATGTTCCTCAGGCAGTCACAGGATACAAACGTCGTGGTTGTCTCATTTTGCCTTCTTGGTGCCACAAGAAGGACATTTGTCAAAAAGTGAAGGCATTCTCAGTTGAAAATGATCACTAAACTGACTTAAAAAGACAGTTTCTTACTGGACTAGATGTAAGATGTCAAAGTAAGTAAAAAAGTTGTTAAAAGTGAAGTAATTTTCTGTCAGAATACAGAAATAAGTGGAGCTGTGTAACCAGGATCCTTCCTGAAGGAGCCAGAAAGAACAACTGACCTAACTGTCACCCCTGAGGCATGATGGGATACAGGGGGACATGAGTGCCTTAAAAGGCACGGTGTCAGTTTATTGCTATGCAGCTACAGGTTAGCTTTTCAGTCTTTTTAGACTGTTTGCAATGCAGTCTGGGAGCTTTCTATGCTTTCAGTGAGTTATGAGAATTTCTGCTGCTTTCTGAGCATTAAAACAGTTTCTAAACAATCTTTGGTGTTTCTCATGTTTCTAATGCTTATTATTCAAATATGGTGGAAATGCTTCACAGCATATTTCAGCTCTGATGTTATTTGGGACAGACATATGAGTATATATACATATGAGTATATATACACGTGGGGCACATATAATATAGTGTTTGGGGGTCCCGCGCATGGGCGGGAATATTCTAATGCTTATGACTATTGATGAGGATCCCCTGGAAGAGAACTGGACAAGTTACCACTGGCCACTGTGTTCATGCAAGGTCGAGAGCCACCTGTACTGTACTCAGTCAGTCAATTCCTTTATTTTCGATAAATTAATATCATATGAAGACAAGAAAACACAGTCATAAAAAGTATACAGTCAAATACAATAAAAGCAAAATTGATTACAAATTTCTAAAAATAATACATTGTTTTTCTTAAAATTCATTCCATGTAGTATAAAAATATGCATTTTAGATTTCACATTTTTTTTTAAATATTCCTTAAAACCACATTTATATATGAGTACCATAGAGTCGGCCTGCCCTTAATGATTTTTTTTTAAACATGGGGTCTACTGTTCACAAATATTTAAGAGCGGTAGAAATGTTACATTTTTCCTAATTCGGTTGGCCGCAATTAAAAAACTGGCAACATGAAACATTATTTAAGGTGTACTAAGTTGCTTTAGATACACAAGTGCCGGCCTGACCTGTACAAATCCTGCTTCTCTAAGAATTGGTAATAAATATTTCCTCCTGCACTCGTTAAAATGATCACAAAACATAAAAAAATGTAGGGTATTTGGAGTGGAAAAATCGTCACATGAGCAAGGATCTGCCCGTTCTGGGCTGCACCATTTATGATAAACACCCAGAGTAAAGTGAATTAAATTTAACCGAAATCTGGTCAAGAGGAACCGATGGTAGGGATTGTTAACTGTGACCAAGTATGGTTCCGGACCTAAGCAGGTGACCAATGCATAGTTTTCTCTTACCCTGGGTTTTCCCATCTCTATTTCCTCCCGCTCTAGGGAGAAAAGGTCCAAGAGGGCTTTTTTTGTTAAAACAATGTCTTTATTGGTTATTGTTTCCGGGGAGGTAAATAAACCAATACGCCCTATTCGCTGGAACCCAGCTCTTATGTATATGTACGTTGTCCAGTCTCTGGCAATCCCTAATTATTGAATGGTTTAGGGGGATCTCACCATTCAGCCATATTCTCAACCAATAAATCAAGGGTGCAATTTTAATCCGATCGGATATATAGCCGAGTCCCAGTTCTGTGTGAGTTGAGAAAGTAGGGGTTGATTGAGGAACTGAGAGTACACTTCTTAAGAACTTTTTCTCTACTTGTTGTAGTTTCTCTTCGCTGGTGTAGCCCCACACCCGTAAGTTGCAACCGACAAGCACTTGGATTCATATACTTTTAAAATTGCCTTAATTGGTTTAGCTCCCAGCTTTATGCTAAATCCCATGAGCCCTGAGACCGTCCTCATAAATGCCACCGAGCGACTATGATTCTGTGCCCGCCAAGTGCCCTACTGATAGAAAACGACCCCCAAATAGGGAAATGTGGGGACCCTACAAACCATTTCTCCATTACAGAAGGTTTTCGCTTTGTTCTTTGAGTTACTTCTTCCTGTGATAAGAACCTGGGATTTCTTGGCATTTACTTTTAGATCCAGGTTCTGCATGAAGGAGCCAAAAGCATTCAGCAGTCTTTATAGGCCTACCCCGGTTTGCGACAAGAGAACCGCGTCATCCGCGTATAGGAGAAGTGGTATAATCATTTCCCCCACACGCGGAATGTCTGCAGGAACCTCCCCCAGGGTTTGTTCTAGGGCATTTATATAAAGTGTGAACAGCAAGGGTGCTAAAATGCACCCCTGCCTAACGCCCCTGTCTGACCTAAACTGCTTAGTACATCTTCCATCAGTGTTCACTCTGATTTTAGCCGTAAGGTTTGAGTGCAGATCTGCTATAAAGTGCACTAAGGGTGCATTTACCCCCATTTCGAGCAGGATATTCCAGAGTTTGGATCTATTTACAAAGTCAAATGCCAAGGAGAGGTCCATGAACCCCATATACATGGACCCCTCCTTGGCCACAGTGTACTTGTTAATTAAAAGGTGTAGATTCAAACATTGATCTATGGTACTGTGTTTTGATTTAAAACCATACTGAGCCTTAGACAGGACACCTCTATCAACTAAGCTATCATTCAGTCTGTGCAACAAAACCAGACCCAGGATTTTTACAGAGGAATCGATCAGCTAAATGGATCTACAGCAAGTGGGGTCCTGTCTGGAACCCTTCTTAAAAATTGGCACAATGATTTATGTGATCCATGTGGAGCGGATGCTATCCTGCCCTATTGAGTTAAAAACATTTGTTAGGACTTTTGCCCACAACTTCGGTGCAGCTCTAAACAGGTCCGCAGGGACCCCATCCAGGCCGGGGGCCTTGTTTTTAGTCATTTCCCCTATTGACCTTTCAATTTCCGCAGTCTCAAACCTTAAAGGCTGTGCAACATGATCTAATGCTTGGTTCATGATATTATCTCCACTTTGAGAAAGACTATATATCTGCTCAAAGTGGGCGATCCAGGCCTCATCAGTGATGTTACAATCTAACACAGTGTTGACATTGTTTGCGAACAGTGGCCGATTTACTATTTCCCAAAATCTAGAGCTATTTTTCAAAACTTCCGGTGATAAGTCAGTCCATGCCTCATCTCATAATTCCCTTTTTCTAACGAGTACAGCTTGTTTATAGGCTGCTCTATTTTGGGCTACCAACCCCCTGCCTTGGGATGGTCTTTAGGGATTTAAGAAGTGCTGCATGAGCAAATGAGAACTTTTTATCAAACCATCTATTCTCCATTTTTGGTTTACGTTTATCCTGGACTGTCAGCTTTTGAATGATATGTGCACAAATGATGTTGAATGCATTTATTACGTTTGGGCCTTGTCCAGTTTCATCTAGGCAAGTATTGATCTCAGCCCCTGAATTCAATAAGATTTCTGATATAAAGGTCTCAGGGACCACTTTTCCCCATTTTAGTTTTCTTCCTTGGTCCGTTGGTATAACCTCTCTTGCCTTCCTTTGGGGGGCAGATCTTAAGGACAGTGCTCCCATGGCTGATAGTTCAATAATCACGGGATTATGGTCGCTAAAGGTTGAAACCTCTGTAAAATACCTGAAGACTAATCCTAACATAAAAGAAGTTAAAAAGATATAATCAATGACTGTGCCCGTGTCTCTATCCCTCCCTTTAAATGTGGGGGATCCTACGTTCCACCTCACCACACCCTGATTCATAGAGGTTCCGGTTGGCTAAAAAGTTTTCCAGATCCTCCCCTTGTTTGGTGTGCTGGAAGTGAGAGTGTGATGAAAACTGTGGGCCCTCGTACGTCTTATTCCCACACTTGTTTTCGCACGGGTGAATATTTAGGTGCCCCATTAAAATTACTTCAAAGGAGATTGACCTACTGCTATATAATGATATTAACTCCTCTAACATATCAAAGTTTTTATCGGTGTCTTGAGAGTTATAGAAATTTAAAAATAGTATATTGTCCGAGTCTGATACTGTGAGTTCTACTGCCAGACAATTTTGGCCTCCTGTGTCTAGCTTGTAAGCGATCCCTTTATTTCTAAAGAGAACAGAGTAATCAATCCCCCTCTGGCTCTTCCTGCCCCATTTTTCCTAGAAATGGGAGTACCCATCCAGGGAGAAACTATTTTGATGATCCCAAGTTTCTTGTAAAGCTATTATATAAAATGTTTTTAAATAGCTAATCCAGATGTCATTCACCATTTTCGCTTTTACGCCTGCCGTGTTCCAACTCACTATTCTGCATAGTTGAATTGTTTTTCCTGCAACACTAACAAATGCCTCTTTATTTTTTAGTCAATCGTTTTCTCCTAGGTTAGAAAGTGGAGAAAAGCGATTTGCAAGTGTACAGGGAAATGGGTGTGTTGGTCTGGCGTTGTTGCTTGTAATACAAGGTGGGGTGCTTCCATCTGTTACATGTGGAGTAGTCATATGAGCATGTTGGACGTGGACTGAAACTCTATTCCCGGCTAGGACAGTCGGGACGGGGAGTAACCCTACTTTAACCTGAGGGGGAGGGTAAAAATACCCAAGGGGTAGAGGTCTGATACCGAGGTTTGTTATGTTTGAACCATCCCAGAGTAAACGCTCTGCCACATTCTGGGTTTTAAAATTTATCACCACGCAATCCCCTTCAATTGTCTTTGTTTTGGGGCCTACCCAGCCCACCCTTCTCACCATGTTTATATGAGCAGCTATGTCCATATCGCCGCTACAATAATCCTGGCACCAATTTTTGGTCTTCTCCATTAGATATTTAGAGCCCTCATATACTTTAGTTTTCAGGGGGGAAACCCCTGTTAGCACGACTACTAGGGGGGCTGCTTGTGGGGGAAGATGTAGCCTAGATTTACATGGTAAATCCTTTATATCTTTAACTGTGTTTAGCATGCTTAGTGTATCAGAGCTCATTTTGGTGTCAAGTACACTTTCCCTGCACAAGGCTGCCTCATAAATCCCTCCGGCAGTGATCTGCTAGTCCCTGGTCTAACAGTGGGTATATTACTGTCTGCCGAAGAACCACTTATACCATCTACCATATGTACCTCTGCGGGCGAGGTCATTTGTACGGAATCTCTATTAAGTGCTCGCGCTGTTCTTGTAAAAAGGTCTCTGTCATATTACATTTTTTTAAAAGACCTGCTACACGTGTTTAAAACGTCGATTATGTCCTTTGCAATGCCAGTAAGAATGGGCTCTAGATGTAAATTTTCAAGCCCTTCAATTTTGTTACCGAGTCTGTTGATCAAATCATCTTCCCAGAGTTTGCTCAATGCATCAGTGTGCTTAGTCTTCTTAGTGCATTTTTTAGGTTGTTGTCTTGCCCTCTTGCCCGAGTTCTCTGCTGATGCGTGTTTCGTGTTTTGGGATAGAGTTATGGCCTGTCCTTTCTCGTTTGTGGGTGTGATGGTAGGGACACCAAGTTCTAAATTAGGACATAAATCCACAAGTGCGTCAGGCTGAGTATCAATGTCAGCTGGGTTGATCGAAGATTTGTCCCCCTCGCGGTCTGGGCCAGATATGATGCCTAAAGTGTTTGAAATGGCCAATTCTTTTTCTGCATTAGCGATTTCTTTAGTGATCGCCCCAACAGCAGAGGTCAGATACGAGAGTATTGAGTCGGCCTTTCGTGGCATCTTAGATTTTTTTACTGTTTTGGCTCCCATTACATGTTAGTTTGCGCTTACCCATGTTGGTGGTTCTCAGGGGGGTGGCCTGTCCGGTCCTTTATCGGCCCGCCCTCTGCCCAGGCTCAGCCCGGCGTCGCCCGCGCGCGTCCCGCGACGCGTGAGGAGTGCCTCGATCTTATGCGCCTCCGGTCTCGTGGGACTGACGCTGCAGCCGGCGTCCCCCTGGAGCGCTGCGGTCTGGGAAATGCAGTCCCAGTGCTGTCTGGTTGGCGGTTAGTGGTGCTGGCGTTGGCGCTCTCCCCTCTCTGCGGCCGCGGATGGTGCGACGGCGGGGGAGAGCGATGCAGAGAGCCTCGGTAGTCCTTCGTTGCGGGTGGCGTGTCACTCAGCCCCCGGTAGGTGTGTCTCCCACTCCTCTGCAGGAGCGCCTCGATCTTATGCGCCTCCGGTCGCGTGGGACTGACGCTGCAGCCGGCGTCCCCCTGGAGCGCTGCGGTCTGGGAAATGCAGTCCCAGTGGTGTCTGGTTGGCGGTTAGTGGTGCTGGCGTTGGCGCTCTCCCCTCTCTGCGGCCGCGGATGGTGCTGCGGCGGCGGGGGAGAGCCTCGGTAGTCCTTCGTTGCGGGTGGCGTGTCACTCGGCCCCTGGTAGGTGTGTACTCTTATTAGACAATTTAAGACTTTAAAGGCAGCAACTTACATTCCTTACCATACATGGATTACAGGAAATTCTTTATTACCCATGATGATCTGTATAAGAGACCGCAGACTGATTGTAAGTAGAGACAGTCCTTAGGCCCTGTGCCTGTAACTGTTCCTCGCAGATCTGTTTAAACAAACTGTTCCTGTTTCGCCAAACACCTCTGGCCTCTTTTTTCCATGGTATTTCATGTACAAGCAACAAAACTAATAGCTACAAACAATGACCAGGACACTTCTAAGATTCAAACAAAGGTGGGTTTATAGACTGCACACAGATTGAGGGTTTCAATAATGCAATACCAGGGTAACAGATGTATAGAAACTCAAAAAGATGGAGACTCAAGAGGACAGTCAAAAACGGATCTTCAAAATATTTATCTTAAAGGTTTGCATGTACAATCAACACTCAAGACAACAATGACAAATTAGATCCACACGCCTCGACGAAAAGATTAACTGTCACGTGTCCCCTAATGAATAAAAAAAAAATTGTCATAAGGATGACAAAACACTATTAGAAAACATTTAAATATTCCAACACAAGGACTATTTCCGATTGTCCAAGATATGAAAAAACCCTCTCTAGATCTGAAGGCAATTATGATTTACTAATTATTATAGAACCCTCATGGATGAGATCATGCGCTTTCACCTGAAGGATTATGACATGGCACCTCAGTAATACTACACATACACAAATATTTGTTCTGAGGGCCAACAAAATTAACAACCCCCCACCGTTCTATTTAAAAAAAAAATTAATTGCCGGATCCATCTCCCTACATCAACATCTGATTTGTTCTGCGCCATAGTCACTAATTCAGGCTTCTCGGATTATATAATATCAATATATTAGAACAATCCTTTGCTGTTACAAACGAATTACTCAGAGGCAGCACATTACTAATCCCATGTGAAAAAAGTGACATGGTATGCGCCATATAGTACAGCTCCCCCTTAGTACCATGAAAAAGACACAGAAACCTATAGTGGGAACCGCATTTCCCGACCTCCCTGTGAGAACTGCATAAGCAGTAGGCATTGTAACAATAGGGACTATCAGGAACTACGATTCCCATTTAGTCTCTGGGTTCAGGATCGCAGAGGGAGAGGACGTAGAACGCCTTAACCCCTTCGATGCTGGTGACAAAGCCAGCTCGTCATGGGCGTTACCTGCGCTACGCGGATGACGAGCTGGCTTTGTCACAAAAGCCGCGATTTTCAAATTGCAGCGCACAGCGGGAAAACCCGCTAGCGCGCATGCGGTTAAGGGTGATAAAAGGTCCTATGCCCTGTGGTTTTAAACAGATGACACCGGCTGCGATGCACAGCAACAACAACAAAAAATGATCACTGGTGGCAGCTGTAGGTCTCAAGCAGGATCCTGTACCTTGATGAAGCAAGGCTGGCGGTCCCAAGCCTAATAATGGGATTCCTGCGATTATCTAAAATGAAGCATTGATGCTTCTCCAACTCCCCTTTTGGGCAGTATGATGCGTGCGAATTTATGTATGTGATAAGGATGCTGGCAGTACTTTCCTTTAGTTGTTGCCACAACCAAACATGATAAGGCTGCAGTTTGGTCATTATTCTACAAAGTTCCCAGAGACAGCGAGGTATACCTTACACTAGGTCTAGCGGAAACAATGCTAGAGCGAGTTACAATTAACCTAACATAACATGTGTACTAAGATGCTATTTAATGTATCAATATCATGTAAGCACTTTGACACGCAAAACTTACTAGAAAGTTAGACCAAGAAAGGAGCCTCCTATAATGTTGTAACAGAAAATACGAGGTAGAAACTATACAAAACATAACCTTGGATTAAGACAATCTAATCAGCAATTCAGAATTGTATGCCAGAACAGCAGTAGAGGAAAACTTGGACATTTGACACGAACAGGACCAAACAAGAGATGAATTTTAATCTGTCCCATACAGCTTCTAACTTTGATTGAAGTTTCATGTGACCTATACTCTTTCCTCACACAAGAGAGTGACTACAGGAAAGGTTCCTACCCGGTGTTGCTGTGATATCACGTGTGTACCACAATGGATGCATGCAGCTGTGTTACCGGATGCAATTTTGATAGGCTCAACATCAAAGTATGTGTATAAAGAATGCTTTTTCCAATAACTCTAAAAAAATTAATAGAGCTAATTGAGAACTATTTCTTACTATGTTTTCATCTTCAGGTGAAGACATGGACTGACAGTTAAGATTTATTCCCATCAGCATGCACTCGAGTGGTGCATGAATGACTAATTGGGTACCTTGACGAAGGTTCTAGATCCTCTGATGAGTGATCTGACTGAGGTCGAAACATGTTGGCAATATGTTAATGTAATGCTAAAGACATAGGTTTCAGGTAGCATCCTTACATTTAATTTTTAACCTAGCAGAGTGCATCCTAAAATAAAAGGAAATCATTGACTTGGGTTGTTTTGGAAAAATCTGGATCCCACTTATGACCAGAGCACCAATATTCTGATCTCCCTCCCAAATGAGGTTGAGACCACCATGTTAGTATCATAACAGCTGGATTTTACACTACAGACAATGGCAGACAAGCACAAGGATCATCTTTTTACAGGACCCACAGGAGACCTGCAGTCGCCGGTCCAGATACACTCATGTAAACAAACACTGCACTTCATTCATGCCCCAGACATTATTTAGACGAAAGACCAGAACCTCTAGTGAAGTGATTACACCTTCCACATTGAGCCACATGTAGGCTGTCTCTCTCATTCTCCCACCACCACATGCCCCAGATCTGAAAACACACTAAGTCCACTGATAGCCAGGCTAGAAAGTGTAGTAACCACTATTGTTACAGAGCTATACTTTGACAGTTGCCAGATCAAAAAAAAAAGGCTCCAATGTCAATTAAAAAGGTACATACAGTAAAGGGAGCAACACTGAAGCTGGACTCAACACCGCTTTGAGACTAAGTTGACCGACGCGTGGACCTGAACTCAATCCGCAAGAAAATGCAAGCAATTGGCACAATTTTATATCTTTAGAGGCTAGCACTAAGGAGCAATCAAACATTTGTGATCAAATCTCTACAACAGATGGGAACGGCACTTTCACTGCAGCTCTTAATTTTAAACTCTTGTGTTATTCATTTTGGAGCTACCACCTGCTGTTCTGTAATGGTCACAAATTTGCCAAAGCCGGCCGGCCATAACCATAAACACTGGGAGACTAACATCAGTTTCTTAGAGAGAGGATGGATTGCAGTGTCGAAAAACATTCCTGTTCGACTATATAAAGATACCAAGTAGACATCGCCGTAACAAACACCAGACATCCTGCAAATACTGAAAAACATGTAAATCAAATCTATGCTTTATTTTGGGCACTTTCAACATTTGCAATAAGCTAGCTTCATGTAACAAACGAAAACTGATAACTTACCTGTGCGCCTTCTCCATGGTAAAGGCAATTCACAACATTATCCAAAAGATTGATGTCCAACTTTTGGCTGAAGTCCAGCAGCTGACGCGCTGCATGGTCCGCTAACATGGTCATGATTGCTGGCATAGGTTACTGCAAGACAAATAAGTTAACAGAACTTTAAGTCTACATTTCAATTGAACAAAACAGTTGCATGGATAACTATTTTCACAGAATTGGTTCAATTCAGATAGGCAATTGTGCTTACTCAAGTGTTTTTCTACAACTCAATTTCTCTCATTAAGGGGCACATGCATACGAAGGTTCAATCAAGTCATTAGGAGCACTTCCCATTTTCCACTGGGTTCTACTTTGAAAGACCACACAAGCACAAGTTTGCAGTCTTTTGTTGGACAAAAATTGGAGCCCCTATTGTCCAATCATGTATGTATATAAATGTTACTCTAGATTATATAGGGGCGACAGACAACAGCAGGTTAGTCACCTAAATCTGACAAGAGCCCATCAAATAAAGAGAAGGATTCTGGTAATTTTATTGTAGCAATGGCAATGTACTTAATTAGTCAGTTAGGGAGACATTAAAAATTAGCTTACTAAATAAATAGCTTGTTCTCGCAATAAATACCTATCTACAAGAAGTTAGCAGCTACTTCCTGCTGAGGGTTACCCATTATTTGTACTCTGCTATGAACTATACCAGTATAAAACAGTGGTTTCCAGAGTACATGCTAGTTGCCATTCCTTAGTGCTTAAGTTCTGAATAGCTTTTTGAAAGATTAGAGAAATGCACGGAAAAAAGGTGAATACACTTGTTTGAGAAATGCACGGAAAAAAGGTGAATACACTTGTTTGAAAACTGAACAGACACCAATTAATATGCAAAGCATATGAGAAATGAAAACACAAGATAAGACGTCAAGAATATCAAATTCATACATAGTAAAAAAAAGTGTTGGAGAATGGACAAAAGCACTTAAAACAAGA
The DNA here is from genome assembly GCF_964263255.1 of Lissotriton vulgaris. NCBI lineage: Eukaryota > Metazoa > Chordata > Amphibia > Caudata > Salamandridae > Lissotriton > Lissotriton vulgaris. Next base: position 36,937 of record NW_028254909.1, on the reverse strand, counting down.
AATGGTAAAGCCAAATTTATGGGTTTAACATGCTGGTGCAATAGGAAACTTAACTAAAAACCATAGCCACAAAAGTAAACAAGCATTTACAATGCAATGGTCTCGGCATTGTTAAAGGTAGAGCTATTGGCATTGCTCATGACATTTTTAAATCATAAATAAATGGCATTGTCATTTACATTGCCAATAGCTTAATCGTTTGCATATGCGAGACCTATTGCATTAGCACCCACACACAGGGGGCAGTGGCAGGAGAGCAAGCACAAGCAACGAGGGGCAGGAGAGCAAGCACAAGCAACGAGGGGCAGGAGAGCAAGCACAAGCAACGAGGGGCAGGAGAGCAAGCACAAGCAACGAGAGGGCAGGGGCAGGAGAGCAAGCACAAGCAACGAGAGGGCAGGGGCAGGAGAGCAAGCACAAGCAACGAGAGGGCAGGGGCAGGAGAGCAAGCACAAGCAACGAGAGGGCAGGGGCAGGAGAGCAAGCACAAGCAACAAGGGGGCAGGAGAGCAAGCACAAGCAACAAGGGGGCAGGGGAGCAAGCACAGCCTGGGGGCAGGGGAGCAAGCACAGCCTGGGGGCAGGGGAGCAAGCACAGCCTGGGGGCAGGGGAGCAAGCACAGCCTGGGGGCAGGGGAGCAAGCACAGCGAGGGGGCAGGGGAGCAAGCACAGCGAGGGGGCAGGGGAGCAAGCACAGCGAGGGGGCAGGGGAGCAAGCACAGCGAGGGGGCAGGGGAGCAAGCACAGCGAGGGGGCAGGTCAGGAGAGCAAGCACAGTAGAACCATTACTCGGCGCCTCCAATGCCTGGCCAGAGTTTTAAATTCAGGGAAATGTTAAGTACATTAGGAACATTTCCAGACACATTCACATTAAGAATCTTCAGCAAAGCAGGGGCAACTCCTACGTTGAGCTTACTGCTAAAGTTTAGTATTAATTGGTACATAGATAAAACGTATGTCCAGACAGTGCTAAGTGAGAAAATGAAAAAAACAAGTAATACAATCACAGAATGCATAATTTTGCTTTTCTTACACTTCCTCAGCTATTCTTTCATCTCCCTACATCTTCTTGCCTCACATCCATACATCCCCTTTGATCCCCTGTAAATGATTACAACTAGAAGCAGTGACAATCTACAACCAAATGTAGAAATGTACAAGAGCATATTTCTAGGATTAAAGAAGCTTTAGCAAGGTGAACAGGTGTCCCCGTTGGGACTTAAGTGGCTTTACCAATACCTGTTAGCCAAGCTAGAGTGCATCCCTTATGTCCCCCACCACAGACTTCTCTTCAGACCAGCTTTGTCTATCCTGTCACCAAGACTTGTTGTGTGACACCTACACACCTCTCTTGCGTGTTAGTGTCCCAAAGCGCATGCACAAGCTTGGCACATCAGTGTTTAGGAGCAGGCTAGGGAGGCAGTCGCCACTTTTTGTAGGAGTGACTTGTTCGGAGGGTTACTTGGTGTCTCAGTATGCCTGCACCCCCTGCTGAGCTCAGCCTGAAGTTTATCCGAGCTACCATTAAAATAAAGTACTCTGGCTACTTTGAGCGTTGAACCCCATTAAGGGGTATCATGTACTTAAACACATTTATTGTTTTCCTCTACTCTTGTTTTATTTCAGCTTTACAACGCAAAAACAACCAGCTCGCAGACCGGGCCAGTGTTGAAGCGCCCTATGTTTAATAATACTTTGGGAAACTTCATCCTTTTCAGGCTGGCCCTGCTGTTTGCATCTAAAGGTTCTCTGGACTAGTGCCGGAAGACTGATCGCTAGATTACAGATAATGTCAACTATGCCCTTTAACCTTTCTGCCCACACTTCACATTGTCTTTCTTTAAGGGTTCAACCTTCATGCTGCCAATGCCGCGTCCTCCATCACTCTAGCCCCTTAGGCCGTGTTCCAGATAGGCCCTGCTGCATGCTGGCCAATCCCACTGCCAGCTGCATTTGTGCACTTTTTCCTTTCCGTCCTGCCAAGCCCCCAACACATTTTGGCTGGCCTCTTGGCCTTCCTTTTTCTCGATCCCGCAGGCCCTCCCTGGACCTTCGCGGCACGTTTTCCCCCACTGCGGCACATCCGTGAATCTTCTGGCACCAGGGCCCTCGGCAGGTTAATTCTCCGGCCCCTTGTGGAACCGGCGCGGGCTAGGCCTTTGTCATATAATGAAGAGCTTAGTCATGGCCAGCAGTGTAGACAGCTGCGTCTCCAGCCCCGCCAGGTTATTAGTCATTATTCCTTCCGACTCTTCTGTACGTGGAAATTTACACCGAGAGACAATCAGCAAGGAGTCTGCAAAAAGTACATGGAACTAGAAAACAGGTTCTCCGAAGTAACGCTATAACATATCGGACTGTTCTTACTGCTTGCTTGTGACTGAACTCCCGCCCTGATCACCAACTCTAGCGCCGTGTCAAACTTCTTATTTCCTTTGTCTTTCTGTATCACCTGCCCCGTTTCTCCAATGCTCTGCTCTCTTTTCTCACTCATCCTGCTCTTAGTTCAATCACTTTTCTGTTTCCCTCACTCCACGTTGTTCTGTAGTACCCACTCCCCTCTTCTGCCTCCAAACATAACTCATCCTAACTCCTTACTCCGTCCCCCCCCCACCCCCTCTCTTCGCCACAACCTTTCACTCATCAGAAAACAAGCAGACTTTCCTCCAGTCACTACTACACGATCAGCACATCTGGCCTCCGCCCGGGGAGGGGAAGTTCATTCAGTCCAAGGCTCAAATCACTGAAGGGAAATCCGGTCTCCTTCCGGAGAAAACTCACAGAGCCGCATCTGAACACCATTTATCCACCATTCGCTGAATATACAACAAGAATAAAACGGCAAAAAGAAAACGGCGGCCGCAACAATTTTCGGATTCGGGGTGGGAGCAGCGAACAGCGGGAGGGGGAGGGAACAAGGACAGCGGGAGCATGCGACCTACCTCATCTTCAACAAACAGCAAAATGGCGGCCGGCGCTTCTGAAAATTTTCGGATTCGGGGGCGTGGTTTTGCTCTCCTGAGTGACAGACTACGTCACTGTCTAAAGAACAGCAAAACTTACGCCCCCAAATCCGAAAAAGACGGAGCCTATTCGGAGGGACGGCTCTCTCCTCCAATAGCTGGCCTCCGTTTAGGAAGCCACGGATAAAGCAGCCCTCTTACTGACAATAAATCTCGGACTTCCGGATATTACCGAAACCTAAAAAAGACATGGCTCTACCTAAACCTGATTTTCCCCCGCTTGCAATAAATTGGCTGTCGTTAGTCTTTGTTTTACATTTCTTTATTAGGTGTTCCTCCAAATTAGCAGACAATTTACAATATACAATAATCAACAATCACTTCCGCCACAGCCAAGGTGGAGCACAGTTTTGTAATAATGCAAGTAGGAAATTAGACCACCAGTCTTATCAGTGGAGTAGTCCTCCCTTTCACTTTTTATCGTTCGCCCTATTCATTATTTTGAACATTATGCAAACTTAACTGCACCTTAACTCCCCCCCCCCCGCCCCCAACCGGGTCTGGGTACCTCGAGGTCCATATATCCTATCGCCTATACTGGGTCCCTATGTGTCTGTCCCCTAGAACCTGTGGCCGCCCCCCCCCGCAGGAGGCGGTGGCTCTGGACTTGCTTGTGTGGATTGTGCGGTGTGTGTTGCTATCTCCTGCATCATTAATCCCCACGCCAGCCGTCCACTTTTCCACTGGTGGCCCCTGTGGGGTTAGCCAATGGATCGAGATACACCTTTTGGCGATCACGAGGCCCAGAACCAGGAACAGTCTGCTCATCATGCGCTTAGGATCTTGCGGAATCAGGTTTAAGAGGCAAGCGCGCAGGTCCAAGTCATGCACCCAGCCCGTTATCCTGGTCAGGTCCTCTAGGACCAAGCGCCAATATGTTTGGATCGATGGACACGACCACACCATGGGCGGGAAATCCGCCGGAGTAGTACGACATCTGGGGCAGTGTGGTCCCTGGAGAAATCAATGGCCTGAAGCCGTTTGGGTGAGAGATAGGTCATATGTATTATATTGACTTTGTTTAAAGCGATTGCATACGGACACCTTCCGGACTCCTTCATGTATCTTTTCCCAGTCTCGAGTCGTAATCTCTTGTGGACACACCCGCTGCCAAGAACCCTCTATTTTATCCTCTCGTAACACCCTATAGAGGTGAGTAACACATTTTCAACCCCCAGGCATGGCGAGCATAGTGACCAGGGTGTGAGTGCGCTCTGGGGCATCCAGGAATGAGGGCCACAGGAGCCGCGCCGTTATCTCAGCTTACCGCAGAAACTGCCCTAATCCCAGCTCAAAATTACTCACCGCCTCCTGATAAGTAATGAATTTATTATCCGGGCAAAGGTCAGATATCAGGCAGCCCCCGTCTTTCCATTTATCCGTGGACATCACCTTGTCTATGTGAGCAAAGGGTGTCATGAGCCACAAGTCTGCCTCCGGGCAAACGGCCGACCCTGAATCAGGCGATGTGTCACCTGATTACACAGTGCCGCTACGAGTCTCACCAATGGAAGCCTCTGATCCCGCTGTCCCACCGTTCGTCAGAGGAGCGCTCCTAGCTGTCGATCCCCATAAGTACCCTCTAGTAGTGACCTCTCCCAGGAGTGGTCCGTTTCCAGCCAGGCTATGGCGTGTTGCAATTGCGCTGCAAAGTAATAAAGTTTTAAATCTAGGACCTCTAGACCCCCTTTCCCCCACCTGGGCTTCATGATCTTAAGACAGACCCAGCATCTCTTCCCGTTCCACAATAGTAGGACCAGGAGTGCATCCAGCTCATTGAATACTCTGTGCGGGAGTTCAAAATAGGACCCCTGCATTGTATAGAGGCATGGAGGCAGGACCACCATCTTTATCAAGGGGATCTTCCCCATTAAGGAGAGATTAAGCGTGTTCCAAAAGGCAATACTACCCAGCAGCCCATTGATAATCCTTTGCATATTGTGTTGATAAAATACGGCCTCAGTCCTGCCGATCCATATTCCCAAATATCGGAGAATGTCCGCCGCCCAAGGGAGCTCTATCACCGGACGCTGGACGACCTCCCAATAACTCTCCAAACCAATCGCGTAGAGATGAGACTTCATCTTGTTGACGGAAAGCCCAGAGGCCGCAGCAAACGTGTTAGTGCAGCGATCATTATTGGTAAGGACTGAGTCGGCCGAGTCAGGTAGATGAGCGCATCATCAGCATACAGGGAACGACCTGCTCCGAACCCCCAATCCGTATGCCCTGTCCCTCCAGTACCCCGCGGAGGTAGCAGGCCAAGGGCTCAATACCAAGGGCAAACAGCAAGAGGGAGAGCTGGCACCCCTTCCGCGTCCCCCTTGCTATGGGGGGACCAAGCAAAAAAAAAAAAAAGAAAGAAAAACCACCGAAAAAAACTCTTCGAATTAATCAAAACCCAATCTAAGGACGGACCTCAACGTACACAAGACCTTACTCATCCACAACCCACATGTGAAGAATTCTCTACCTTTTTCAATTTTAAGACTGATAACATCAAGAAAGATCTCCTCAATGATCTAATCTCTCACTCTTGTCCTCACTCACATCCCCTCTACCCAAAAATGCGGCACTACATACACCCTCAAAGTAGGTTTTAAAAAACGACGCAGCTTGGTCATCCTTCAACACCTACTCTGAAGATGCTATTGGCAAGTTTCTCAATACTCTGAAGCCTGTTAATCACCTCACTGACCCTCTACCCGCAAATGCGGTTAAAGATCTTTCCCCATTGCTGCTCCCCCTCTGGACAAAAATCATCAACAGCTCTCTTAAAAGGTTGCATCCCTGACTCCCTTAGGGTGGGGCAGGTCTCCCCCATTCTTAAGAAACCTACAGCTGACCCTACGGACCTAAACAACTATCGTACTATCTCCAATATTCCCACGCTGGCCAAACTCCTGGAAAAATGTGTTTAACACCAATTAACAAAATATTGATCGCTTCAACCTTCTCAACATAAACCAATCCGGCTTCCGAGCAGACCACAGCACGGAATCAGCCATGACACACATCATTGATGATGCCCTTCAAATACTGGATCAAAACAGCTCATGCCTTCTTATCCTTCTAGACCTCTCATCAGCCTTCGATACAGTTAAACACAAGAACTTGATAGATTTGTTGAACCATAGAATGGGCCTATCTGGATCGGTGCTTAACTGGTTTACCTCCTTTTTACAAAACCGGACCCAAAAATTCAAGGTCAACAACACCTTCTCTAAACCCGTTCCAGCCACGCTGGGAGTCCCACAAGGATCCTCCCTATCACCAACACTTTTTAACTTATTCATGGAACCACTCACCGATCTGCTGCAAGCGTCCAACATTCAATTCCACATGTACGCAGATGATACCCAACTCTACCTTAAGATCAACACTCTTGAAGACATTAACATGCTTAATACTACCCTTAAGTCCACCCAAAAGTGGCTGGCTGAGAATCACCTCAAATTGAATGCCTCAAAAATAGAATTCCACTCTTTTTCCTCTCCTTCCTCTTCCTACTTCTCTCTTACGCTATCCTCTTACTACTCTCTCCCAGCGCTTGCGGAGGGGTGGCATGGTGGGCCCGGCGGGGGTTGGCGCGCCGGAGGCTAGCTGAGGCTACCGCTGTCCTCCCTGCGGGGGGGTCTGCTGCGCTGGGTCCTGCGCGACTTCATTCCCCCTTAGTGCTATGACAGCGAACATCCCTACGCCCCTGAAGGTCCTCTCCCTTAACGTCTAAGGGCTCAACTCCCCTAACAAGCGGAAGCAAGTATGACGCTACCTCTTACATCACTCCCCTGACATTATCTTCCTCCAGGAGACACACCTTCTCAGGGGGGACACCAAACGCATGGCACACCCTAGATACCCCACACAATACTGGGCATCCTCTGACACCAAGACAGCGGGGGTGGCAATCCTTTGCAGGGCTGGCATTAGGCGGGGATCCGTGAAACCCTTCAAGAGTGCTGACGGGCGATTCCTCCGAGCCACGGTACAGATGGGCAGTACACAGTTCACTCTAGGATGTGTGTATGCGCCCAACCAGTCGCAGGACAAATACCTCCAGGCGCTTATTCGGGATCAGCTCCCACCGGGCGACACCAATGTGATCCTGGGCGGAGACTTCAATCTTGTTTGGGACCCCGAGTTAGATCGTGCGGGAGCCCCCTTCAGTGGTGCGGGAGCGATGTCCTCTACCCTTAGAGCGCAACTTACTGACCTGGGGCTCGTAGATGTGTGGCGTTACCACAACCCGGGGACCCGAGACTACTCCTTCTACTCGCACTCCCATCGGACATACTCCCGGATCGACTACCTCTTCACTTCCCTTGAACTGGCCCGAGACTCCTTAGCTGCCGCTATGTCCGACATTTCCCTGTCGGATCACGCTCACATGGAGCTTTTACTTCAGGATCCCCTGGCCCGCGCCCCTCGTGAACGCAGGTGGGTGCTTCCGCCGAGGGTCCTTCGGGACCCGGACGACGTCGCCAGCATCCGTGACGCCATAGACTCGTATTTCGCCGTTAACGACACCCCTGACGTACCCTTCCACACGGTCTGGGATGCCTTCAAGGCCACCATTCGGGGCCACATCACCTCCCTGGCGGCTGAGATCAAACTGGCGGAGGCCCAAGACCGGGACTCTCCTTCGAGGGCGTCAAAGAGGACTCTCGCTACTCTCAGGGGGCAACTCCGCACTCTGCGAACTAACAAGGCGGAGCACTCCCTGCTAGCGCTTAAACAGCGGTATTACGAGGGTGGGGACAAGGTTGGTCGCCTGCTGGCCGGCAGGCTGCGGGCACGTGCCGCTAGGGCCCACATCGCCACTGTCAAGCGGCAGGATGGCACCAGTGCCACCTCTGAAAAGGCCAAGCAGGCTGCATTCGTCGATTATTACACCTCTCTATATGCTGAGGAGCCCACCTCTGCGGAGGCATGGGAGGGCGTCCTCGCGGATTTCGAGGGGTCCCCGCTGTCCCCGGCGTGTGCTGCCGCGTTGGAGGGTCCGCTGCTGGAGGAGGAAGTAACGGAGGCTGTCAAGGACCTCCCCGTGGGAAAAACCCCGGGGCCGGACGGCCTGCCGTTGGCCTTCTATCGCCTGTTCCTGACCCAGCTCCGCCCGCATCTGCTGCGGCTCCTTCTCCGATGCCACTGGCCCGTCCCCCGATATGGGTCTGGCGGAAATCGCCCTGATCCCCAAGCCAGGGAAGGCTCCCGACCTCTGTGCCTCATATCGCCCCATCACCCTCCTTAACACCGATCTCAAGATCTACACTAAGATCCTGGCCAAACGGCTGGACCCGCTCATGCCGGGATTGGTGAACCCGGACCAGGTGGGCTTTATACGGGATCGCCAGGGGGCTGACAATGTTCGCAGGCTGGCACACCTAGTGGGAAAAGTGCACCACTGGAAAATCCCGGCCTGCCTCCTCTCACTGGACGCGGAAAAGGCCTTCGACCGGGTCGATTAAACCTTCCTTCGGGCGGTTCTTAAGAAACTTGGTCTTGGTCCTAACATGATATCCAGGTGCATGGCCCCTTACCACGGGCCGCAGGCCAGAATTCGGGTCAACGGCCAACTGACATCGCCGCTTTCCATCCACAGGGGCACGCGGCAGGGGTGCCCGCTCTCGCCGCTCTTGTTCGCCTTAGCAGTTGAGCCGCTGGCAGAGCTGATTAGGCGCGCTCCTGACATTCACGGTATCCCCCACGGGGGACGCTCCAACAAGGTGGCGCTGTTCGCGGACGATCTGATTCTTACTCTTACGAACCCTCGGGTCTCCCTTCCAGCGGTGCACGAAGCCCTCACACTGTTTGAGCAGGCGTCCGGCCTTAAAATTAACCACACCAAATCTTGGGCTCTCAACCTTACCATCCCCGAAGAGGAGGTCACCTTCCTGAAGGGGGTCACGCCCTACCGCTGGGCGGACGATCACATTAAATACCTGGGTCTGGACATTACACCCCACCTTGACTCGTGGTCCTCCAGAAACTGGGCCTCTTGCCGCAAGGAAGTCCTGGCGGACCTGCGGAAATGGAAACCCTTGATGATATCCTGGCTGGGGCGGCTCAATGCGGTCAAGATGTCGGTCCTCCCCCGCATCCTCTATGTCTTCCAGTGCCTCCCCACTCCGATCCCGATCCACTGCATCAGGAACCTCCAGCGCGACCTCACGTCCTTTATATGGGGGGGTAAACGACCCCGGTTCTCGCAGAAAGTCCTCATGGAACCGAGAGACAGGGGTGGCCTCGCCTGCCCGAATCTCCTCCATTACTACTGGGCGGCACACCTACGGTTCGTGATCGAGTGGGGTGCGCGCGAGAGCGACAAACACTGGTTCCATATGGACCGAGTGGTCACGGGGCGCACCATATGGGACCTGCCTTGGTTACCGCGGGAAGCGCATATATGGCAGTCCCCACAAGGACGGTGCTTGAGGTATGGGACCGAGTGGCAGTGTAAGGGATTAACCACGTTCCCCTCTCCGCATACCCCCATTGCGGGCAACCCACACTTTCCCCCGGCTGCCCGGACCCGAGCTTTTGAGAGCTGGACACAAGGGGACTGCAGGGTTGCAGGAGATCTCTTTCTCGGTGGGTCACCTAAGTCATGGCCGGACTGCAGAGAAGAATTTGGCCTCCCTTTAACCGCTAGCTTACGATACGCACAGCTGCGCCACTGGATCTCGGGAGACGACATGTACCAGGCTGCTTCCAGGGCATATACTCCTTTTGAGAAGCTGGCACGTTCCCTAGGGGGACTGAAACGACTTATCTCCCAAATCTACGACATCTTGCAGCACCCCTCCACTCCGCCCGCACATCCCTACCAGAGGCAGTGGCAGGCGGCGACTGGCACTGAAATCACACCTTCTCAGTGGACTAGGCTCTGGAATGACATCCCCAAAACCTACCGCAGCATCCCGCAGAGGGAAAACGCGTATAAGATGCTAACGCAATGGTACTATACCCCCCTGCGACTCAGCAAAATGTTCCCCACTTCCTCGCCACTGTGTTGGAGATGTGGTACGGAGACTGGCGACTTCATACACATCTGGTGGTCGTGCCCTGCCCTGGCTGTCTTTTGGAAGGAGGTCCTCAGTCACATTAAGAAGGTGTTGGGTTTTCCCCACCCTGAAGAGGTTTGCACACTCCTGCTGGGCATTCGACCCCCCACACTTAGAGCCCTCACGCGCAACGACTGGATCCTCACCCTTCACATGTTAGGAGCTGCCAAGCAACTCATTGCTTTGTATTGGAAGCGGGCTGAGGCACCGCCGATAGCTTCCTGGTTCGTGCGCCTGTTAGGTCCTGACCATGGAGCTGCTCACGGCACGGATACAATTGAGGGGGGTACGCTTCAAGGCGGTGTGGGAACCTCTTGTGCGTCACCTGTGCTCCATCAGCTATGCCCGCCAAATGCCTCCCAGGCTCCGCGCTCTGCAATTGTTCGAAGACGCCCTCCTCCCTGCGGATCCAAGCAGATTAAGCTCTTAATCGCTTCCCCCTGTGCTGCTTTGCGTTTTGACCCCCCTATAGGCGCCTGCAGACACACCTCCCTAGCCCCTCTCCACCTCGCCCTTGCTCCTCCTCTTCCGACTTTCTTCTTTCCTACTTGCCACTCTGGCTTCCGCCCCTTTTGGGGCAGTTTGGTCCCTGTTGGACCTTTGAAAATGTGACACCACTACTCTCTTTCCCATGCGCGCCTCCCCCGTACAGCGGCACATTGTCAGCATATAGCCTCCTCTTGCTATATTTTTCCCCTAAGCCACGCGGCCGGCCCCCTCCGGGGGTTGTGGGCAGTACGCTGTGTTAAAGATTCCACCTCCCCTAGTTACCTATATCTGTTGACTTTTATCTGCGCGGCCGGCCCCGATCAGGGGTTGTAGGCTTATCGCTGTGTTCACAATAAAAACAGATTTGAACAAAAATAGAATTCCTCCTAATTGCCCCACCTGCCAAAGTCCCCATAATGCAGAATTTGATCAAACACCTTACCACATTCAACATCCTACCAACTATTGTAGACTCGGCGAAATCATTGGGTATAACACTGGACTGCAAACTCAATATGCAGAAGCACATTAGTAACGTAACAAAGGTAGCAAACTTTCAGAACACACTAGGGAAACTGAAACCCTTCTTACCGGCTAATGACCTCAAGATGGCGGTTCAAGCTCTAGTTCTATCTCGGCTGGTCTACGGAAGTTTCTCGCTATGCGGTCTCCCCACAGCTACTACAGCTCCCCTAAGAGCATCTACTAATGCGGCAACGTGACTCATCACTGGCTCAAAAAGAAGGGCCCACATCTCCCCTGACCTTAAATCTCTAAACTGGCTAACAGAATCCACCTGAAAATATAGTGTATGGCCTTATGAGTCATGCATGCTAAGGCACCCAGCTATCTCACACAGAAATTTACAATATCCGGCGGGATAAGATCCACAAGAAGTGTGGAAAACCTCTTACTGAAACCACAAAGATTAAACAAGAAAAAAACATACAAATGCTCCTTCTCCGGAATGGCGTCCAGGATTTGGAATGCCCTTCCCCCGGAAACAAGACTGAACCCCTCCACTGCAGCTTTCAAACAGGAAGTTAAAGGCATTCTTGTGGCAAAACTCTTAAACACAGACCTTTGATTCCGCAAGAACACACGTACAGGGTATCATACATATCTATCTAATCAACCTATTTTTGTTACCATGTCACAAAGTGCGCTCCTAACAAGCACCTTTTTGCTCTGCTTTTATCGATCTCAATGATGTTATTTTTACTTGACCGACTTACCTGTCACTGTATTACCTTCACACATCAGGTCATTTCCTATTGTCTTGTGCTAGGTTTGCTCTATGATCTTTTGTACACTTCACTGACCTTTTCTTGATGTATGTTATTTTTTATCCCCATGTACTGTAAAGCGCTCCGATACCCGTAAGGGTCTTGTCCTCGCTCTATAAAACTCTAAAAATAAATTATTGAATACAGTCCCGTGCAAACCCTTGCCACCGGATGGGTATACAGCAATTTTACCCAGCTGACAAAACCCTCGCCCAGGCCCATTTTTAGAAGTACCTGCCAGAGATAGTCCCATCTGATCAAGTCGAACGCTTGATCGATATCTAGGAACACCAAGGTGCTCTGATGTGCCGTCCCTCCAATGTTCGCATAACATGGGCCAGGCGGCGAATGTTCAGCAGAGTGTTCCTGCCCGGTATGAAACCGGACTGGTCCTAATGAACCAGTCGCCGCAGAAAGGGAAGAAGCCTGTTGGCCAACACCTGGCTGATAATTTTAAGGTCTACATTCAACATTGAGATTGGCCTATAAGAACAGGGGAGCAGGAGGTCCTTCCCTGGTTAGGGGATCCCTACCAGTGCCTCCCTCATGGAATTTGGGAGCAGTCCACACTCACCAGCCTTTTCCATGATTTCCAATAATTTAGGGATCAGGATCCCCCCCGTATTCCTTATACAGTTCTGCCGCCATACCATCCATCACAGGGGACTTAGCAGGTTTCAGATAGGCGATCGCCGCCTGTAGCTCCTCCCCTCTAAAGGGGGCTCCCAGAGCCTCCTGACTCTCCAGGTCCATACAGGGCAGTTCCACCCCCGCCAAAAAAGTCTCCACCACCTCAGGAGCCACAGGACCATCGGGCTCAGAGTATAATCTACATAAGTGGGTCCAGAATGTTTTGTTAATTTCGTGATGCGTATGGACCACCCAGCCAAGGTTACAAAAAAAAAAAAATAATAAATAAAAAAAACTACGATTCCGGACCCAACCACCAGATTGCGGAATATGCACAGCAGAGTGAATCCAGAAAGATTCACGCTGCAAAACAGATATCGGCGAGCGGGTAAGAGACACCAATAGGCCATGGGCGGAGCAACGTGACCGCCTATGGCCTTTTGAATGCGGTCTTTCAAAAAAAAGGACTGTAAACGCCAACACCGTGGAAAGAAGGGAATCCCGCACGCACAAGCGTGTGCGATTCAAGGGTCTGTTTCGGAACCCTCCACAAAAGGACTCTCGCCTGCGTGAGCACTGCTGTGCAGTGCAACGCAGGGCACGAGCCCTGAAAAGGAGTATGAGCTCTTTCCAAAAACTTTGGCATGGACCACAGGCAATGTAAATAAAAGACAACAACCCTACCGGCATGGAAAATCATGCCCCAAAGGGCAGATGAATACCAGTCAGAAGAAAAAAGTAGAACAGTAATAAAAAAGGGTGAAATTAGCCTATGGACTAGAAGGCCAAAGGCAAAGACGCCCTGTAAATTACAGACCCCTACACCAGTATGAAGTCTTCAAAATAACCTGTCCTAAGAAAAAAAAGGGACAATAGAATTTAACCCCTAAAGGAAATTGAGCCCTTGAACTGAACAGGCCAGGGCCAAGCAAATGCCATGTAACCCGCATTCTCTACATCAGTAAAAAAAATATTTGAAGGAAACCTAACAGACAGAAAGGAATGGTTTCCAGAACCATTTCCATTAAAACCAAGATGAAGAATTCATTCACTACAAAGTCAGAACGACCAATCCAAGTATCAAGGTAGATGACCATCATCCTTGAAACAGGGAAATGTTTTAGCCACATTGACCACCTGATTGTTCATATAATGTATATAGTGCCCGGAGAAACGGAAAGATGGGAATTAACAACCCCTCACCCGAAGCTAGTAGACGTTGAGAAGGCAACAATTAGACGTGGATAGGAGAAGAGAGACTTTAATCTGCAGCGCAGGCGTCAATGTAAGAGTCAGCTTATCGATAAGAGACGCCGAAGGTGAAGTCGCCGAAGAGCTGTGCACTGGCTCCGTAGCAGAGTTTGGCCGATGGGCTCAAATGGCCCAACAAACACAGAGGGCGCACCCACCGGCATGGCTCCACTTACCTCGTTGGGGGCCCTAGGGCGCACCAGTGAAAGAACAAAAGAGAAGATTTATAGAGTTATAATACTCCCTCATCTGGGACACGGATTCCCCGGATCCTAGAAAGACAGGGAGACGCGAGGCGGAGTTGCAATCACCCTCCCCGACCAGCGAGCGGGAGGAGCTGTGGGAGACGGAGTCTCCATGTGGCGCAGTCGGGGGTGGCGCAACTTCAAATGCCTGTGCTTATCTTCGGACAGTTCTGAAATGCTACGTCCTGGAGACTAGCAACCTGACCTAAGCATGAAAAGACAGAATGCAAGGTCTCAGAGGACCGACAGACAAGCCACCAGCAACTTCATAGAGCGTTCATTGAGCGCCTTCGACTTCAGTCTCGGCAGAAGCTGCAATCTTCTGAGTCGTGGAGGTTTAAAAACCACATACACACAGAATGCAGGTCTTTGACATTTGCCAAGTACAGGACCCACAAGGCTTAAAGGCCGACGATATTAGAGAAAGGCCCTGTTCCCTCAACAACAAAAAAACTGTTGAAATAGGCCAGGAAAAACGGCCTAGGGAACCGCTTCTCCGGAACTGCGTTGCAGTGCTGAAAAGAGGAAACAGACAGCTGTGCGCTGGAGAGAGACTTTTATTACTCCATTGACGTCACAACTGAAGTCAACATCATAATGGAGTCATACGGCCGTAAGGCGCTGTCCTCCGGCACACAGAGGTACTGCTGAAAAAACACCCGGATTCTGTCTGACATCCGACAAGAATTCACTAGTTAAGGAGACTGCAGCTAGATGTCTATCAGATCATGACATTACTCAGGCCTTCAAAAATCTACTCGCCCACTCGCAACTGCGAGTAAAGTTTTTATCTGATCCAGCTATTTTTAGCACCTACTAGTCCCATCAGGCAGGTAAACTCAAGCTGGAAAGGAAAACGTTTTCTGTTCATGCAGAAAGTGAATGAGCAATAAAGATGCCATTAACTCTTGTTTTTATTTCAATAATTGCTGCTTGGTAAATTTGGTTTATTTTTCGCTTTCTAGAGTCAGAGGTTTTCGTCAAGTGAGCTGCCTGAAGGAGATCAGATATATCCGGAATTACAAAAGCACTTTTTTTTTTAAGTGTGATGCTAACAGAGTTAAATAGGAGCAAAACAAACCAGAACACTATTTGGTGATATACAAGTGATATTTCCGGAAACTATTTCCATACATTCTTAGTACACTATGTAGTTTCATCAGTAAAGCTGCATTTCAGTGAGACGGGATGTGACCAGTTTAATGTAAAATCTGATTTAAAATGACAGTGTGTTACCATTTTATGCTTTAGTTATGTATTTATTAAAAGTGAGTTTTGAAACATTATTTCAGAAAACTTCCTGCCCCTGCCTGGAAAAAAACGCTGTTGATGAATTAAGAGGCAAGTCAAGGGTCAAGTGTAGACTATATATGGCTAGATGTGTTATATAGGGAAAGTAAGTTCAGTCTAATAAATTAAACTAAAGTGTTTTGTACAGCAGACATGCTGAACTCACCCGTTTGAAGGTGCTCTCATATGTGATAATGAAAAAAATGGCGGCTCAATGAACAATTATTTTCACCCGATAACAATTTTGAACCAGTTGTGGTTAAAGAGCATCACAATCAGTTTTAGTAGATTTAAATCACTAGACCTACAGGTCTAGTAAAATGTTTATGTTTTGAGGCCTGTTACTGTAGCCTCCAACTCGTACCCCTTGCCTCCGCGCAAGCATAGAGCATGCGCCTTTGCCTGATGGTCAGGAAATCTCCATGCATGCTTCAAACAGGCCCTATACAAAGGACTTGTGTGGAGCAGAGCACTGTCATCTCTCATGGGTTCTATCCTGTTATTTGATAATGTCTCCCCTGGTAAACAAAGGCTCTAGCCGAATTTTTTTTTATTGACAAGTGGCCATAAAGTTGGCGAAAAGTTGAAACTTTATAAATAAGACTTTTCATTCGTCTGGTTCGTCCCCTTATTCTAGAGTCACCTTTCGTTCCCAGATTATCGTAAATGTGGTTCTGAATTGCTGGAATTTTCTAAAGCAAATACTATTGTTGAAGATTTGGACCCTCCCATTCAACAATCGAGTGGTTCTAAAGTATTACTGGTGAGAAATGCAGTAGGACCTGGCTCCAATGTTACATACAGGAAACCCAGAGTTATTTCACTAGGGCAGGGGGTAGAGTAATCAATCGGGTGGAGGGGGCCTTAATCCATCCTCAGGCCTCTGACTTGAAGGACAACCTCTCTGTGGAGTTGGGTGGCAGGTGCTTTGAATCACACCTGCCCTTTTTGTAGGACAATAAGTCTTTGACGTAGCCTGGGTGGGTTATTTCTGTAATGGAATGATTCCGGATTGGGCCATGGGGAGGGAAAAGTACATTTGAAAAATAATCTTTTAATCTGTTAATCATGTGTTTACAAGAAACCTGGTCATGTACACAGTTTGACTGTAATGCAAGGCATTCAGAAAGGGGCCAGCCAGTGTGGGATGGCAAACCTGCTGAAGAATACAGTTATCTAGAATCATGTAGTTTATATAGCACATGACCTAAATCTACAGGTGATATCTTTTAAATATATTCTTTTTCACGAAAAGCAGTTGTTTTGAAATAACAGGTCCTGATGAATGCATGAAAACCTTTTCTTGATATGCAGAAACATGTTGACCACTACTGACTGCGGATATTATTTCAAACCCGCACTTGCACTTGTCTTTTAGCGTTAGGGACTGGGAGATACTAATAAATTGTTCATTTCTACCCAGTTTACCTAGTTTTATTACCCTTCACTACTCCAATCCTCACTTTACACTGCTTTTTTTCATTTGCCAACAATTTGAACATTCTTTACTTCCCTCTCACATGCTTTCACATCCAACATCGGGCACGGTAAGATCTGACCGGCCACTTTGTTTTGTCTCCTGGGCAAGGAGAACCCAAGTGATGTTAAAGAGGGCGGTACAGTGTGGCGTCTGATGGGAATTTTTTCCAGCTGCCCTTGAGCCCTAACTTGGCCAATATCACCTATATGTGTGTATGGTGTGCTCCCACGGGTGTTATACGTATGGTATTAGTTTCTTGATCCATGGTGAACAACTTTTACTTTTGACTCCCAGGTATAATTCGGTGTTTTGTTTATATACATTTCTCAAATTTGTGTCTATGCTTGAAGTTTGTCTTCCAGGTCACTAAATATCTAATTGATTATGATGTAGTCTCCTTTCACATGTTTGGGGTTTTGAGAATATCACTGGTTGTCCCACAGGTACAAGTGATCATTGCTTACATTTGTAACACAATCCTGCGCACTCAAAAAAATCGCAACAACAATGTTGGTAAGTGAATTCAAATTTGGCAACAAAAGAAAGTCTTGTCCAGCGTCGTTATCTTTGGAGGTTCTTATTGTCTCTCCTTTTATTAGAACAGCAGCTAGGGCAATATATAAAACAGCGAGCCGACACGTGTTTCGTTGTGGGACTGTAAATGAACAGGCACCACAACTCTTCAGGGCTGGAAAATACAAAAGGAATTAACTAAATTTTGAAATGTTACCCTTTGAATTTGTAATAATAATTAGGAGTACCTTCCGTTACGTGCCATTTGTTTAATTAAAGTGTACAAAAATGAGCATGTAGCATTCAGCTCATCTTACGTTTAGTCATGATTGACTGCATAATTTAATGTGGTCGAACCATCATTCATAAATATATATATATATATATACACACACAGTGCACAACACGAAGCATGCAATTCACCTCGCGTTCTAGCAGGTTAGATTGCACCGTTTAATATTGGGGATTAAGGATACATTGTTCCGTTTATTCGTACTCTGGCACCATTGGTCTCATGCGTTTTTACGCATGAGTCAGCGTTGCAGCTTTCGGCATACAACAGTACTTAGGCATCACTTCCGTCTGAAACCCGATTCACTTCCGGGTTTCAGACGCCAGTAGCACGAGGGCAATTGAGCCGAGGTAAGGAAGAGGCTGTGAATATTTTCATTGTAACTCCGTTTTGTGAGATTTGTCATGGTAAAGATTGTACTAGAACATAAGATTAATATTGGGCATTAATTTGGTTTCTTGTAGGACCCCGTAACACACGTACACGTGGTTACGTTTCATTGAAATTGAAATATTCTCCACTACTCGAAAGACATAAAATTTGATGTCGAGTGATTATAACTATTGGATTGAAATGTGACAGTCCACGTTGTGATTTTCGGAAACTTTGGTAAGCTGGACCATTTGTGTATATCATTTTAATTAGGGATTTATGTTGCATAACAGCGACAGATTGTCACACCTCGATTTTAGCGATAACTATAAGTTTGGTGGTATCTTTTCTTCAACCTCATGACTTAGGAGGTTTAACTTCGTCAAGTCAATTTTCACAACATTGTAAATGGATATGCTAGCAGTTGATGACTTTAAGGATTGATCCAATTTGTAACTTGGATAGGTGATTGTAAGGTGTCTTATGGTGATTGTTAACATACACACCCTAGGTTAAGACCCACTGAAATCTTGACCTCCATATATTTTTACAGTGACGCCTGATTTAGTGTATACACAATACTAGGTTACCCTTCCGGGTTGGAATTATCACCGGAACTGGTGTAAGTCTTAACCTATACACTAGCAGTTGGAAGTTAAGGAAGTGTACTGTGATGACTTTGCGAGAGATATTCCGTGGTTCTTAATTCCGTCTCCTCTCTTTTCCCTTCTTCCTTTTATTCTTTTTTCACATGGAACTAGCCTAGGAATTTACATCTCAGCATTTAAGGTACCATTTTACTTAAATTAATTGTGTAAGACGTGTTCTTTCTGTGGGTACAGGCACTTTTTGAATCACCAAAAGAATGTTGTTTTGGCACACAAATACAGTCACTTAGACATTAGAATTGCGACACGGGTGTTGCATGGGTCATGTTCTTGTTACTCTTTTTTAGGTTTAGGCACTAGCATTAGGTAATAGTATGCATGAATAGCTACCAGCCCTTTTAATATAAACAGCACATTATCACCTCCCTATGAATAAAGTTGGTTAAGGGACTTGTGTGCTGTGTTTTTAGGCACTCGTTTATGTGTGTGTTTGTCACGAACAGATTTGTCTGTTCTCCACGGTTTGTCACAATTTTTTTTTTTTTGGGGACACCTCTTTTCTTTCTTCTTATTTCTTTTGAGAAGCAAGTGACTACCGATGATGAGACAGGGGCGTGTCTGGAAATTACATACCAGTTACCCCGATGGTGGTGTTTCCGTGAGGCGTCTCTTGCTTCTCGCACGTTTTTTCTAGTAAGATCTTAGTCCAACACTTTGTGTGGACTTTTGCTACCAACTATTTTGGGTCACAATTTATGTGGTTCTGTGGTACGGTCGGTGAGAACAGGTGTGTCTTAACGTGGGCGGAGTACAGTGCATCACCTCCTTGTAACGTATATAAGAGAGTGCCTGGGAGCAGTATGTTTTGACTGCCCTCTTTCAGAGTCACTGATATACCTTGACGCCGTTGGATTGGGTCTGTTGTCGAATTACTCTTTTTTTAGGAATCTGTAACTCAACTCTTTTCAAACTTGATATTTTTGTAAAACTTAATCTTAGGGTTCCACATGAGGAGGTGTACCTCGACTAAAAAGGTCACCTGGGATATAGAGCCTATAAAACAGAACTCTATACTTTGATATGATAGGAGTAAAAATTTAGTTCATTCCTTTTGTATTTTCCAGCCCTGAAGAGTTGTGGTGCCTGTTCATTTACAGTCCCACAACGAAACACGTGTCGGCTGGCTGTTTATATATTGCCCTATCTGCTGTTCTAATAAAAGGAGAGACAATAAGAACCTCCAAAGATAACGACGCTGGACAAGACTTTCTTTTGTTGCCAAATTTGAATTTACTTATCAACATTGTTATTGTGATTTTTTGAGTGCGCAGGATTGTGTTTCATGTTGTAAGAGTGTAATCTGTTGCACTCCCATTGAGGGGTTTCAAGGGTCTCCTCTCCCTGCCTGCACCAATACTATTGAATTAATACACTCACGTTAACTTGGCTAGAGCGCCTATGGAACCCGTATACTCAAAACCCTCCCTTCTGATCTTGCTTACATTTGTGGCCTTTAGTTCTGCAGGATATAGATTATGGGAACCTTCAATTGGGTAGGATTGGCTTTGAAAAAAAATGATAAAGGTCAATCCTTTTGGACAGTTAAGAATACGGCTGCCCTTAAGTACTAAGATCAAGGGAGAAACATTTATGGCGACCCTCTTCTCTTTCTTTGAGTTCCATATGGAAGAGTTCTGTAAATTCAGCACTAGACCAAATGGTCCTCTTGTCAAAAAGCACAAATCTCCACTTACGGTAATATGAGGCAATGAATGTCCTAACAAAACAGCATTTACTGTTAATCTTGGCTCAAAAGCATGAAATTGACCTCAAACGGTTAAGAACCAGTCTCAAACTGCATAAGAGTATGAGGGAATGTGATCTAGAATGGATTAATTGAAGAGGTCACAAGCGGTAAAAACTAGAAGTACTGGCGTATGATGGCCAAATATTGTAACTCTACGGTGAAGGCACAGGCAAAAATGCTAGCTGGATATTCCAGTGACTCTCCGTATGGATAGGGTGACCAAATTTGCTGAATGAAAAACCGGGACGGGCACAGTCATAGAAATAAGCCTAAATGTCCTAT
Organism: Lissotriton vulgaris; assembly: GCF_964263255.1. Classification (NCBI taxonomy): domain Eukaryota; kingdom Metazoa; phylum Chordata; class Amphibia; order Caudata; family Salamandridae; genus Lissotriton; species Lissotriton vulgaris. Next base: position 16,307 of record NW_028254909.1, on the reverse strand, counting down.
TAGGTCTCAGGGCTTCATATATATTCCAAATGCTTTGTGACAAAATGGGATGCCCATGCTGTCGAGTTGGGGCCTGTGAGGAAGGCCACTCCCTTAATATCAGTAAGAAAACGCATCTGTCTCCTTCCGCGACACGAAAAAGCCCCACAAGTCAGTGCACAGTTTGAAGTTTTTATTTAGCACCGCAACAGCATAACACAGTTCAACTATAAACGAGTCTTAATCAGTTGCTCATGAAGGGGTGGTTACTCATTTGGTATTTAAATGTTCTTACAACAGTGATGGATAACAGGTAAGGTATGGTACCAACGATATTACAAACAAGAATCCTGTTTGACAAGGTTTTTCTCAAATTTAAAATTAAAACAGTGCTGGATATTCCAGTGACTATCCGTATGGATAGGGTGACCAGATTTTCCAAACAAAAAACCGGGACGGGCACAGACAAAACAAGCATTGGAAATGCAATAGGGCTCGCACTAGGAACGTTTGAGCTATTGGTCTTATAAATGAAATTTTTTTGATTTATGTTATTTTTTAAAATAGCTAAATTAATAGCTTTGTCATTTACAATGTAAATAGTTATAACTTTCGCAAATGTTACACCTACAGCATTTGTAATGCAACATGTTTTGTATTTACGTGACTTCGATGTATTGATTTTACAAATAACAATGGCTTTTAATTTTTTTAAATAACTCGTGAAGATTATGTTCAGTGTTTTTTATTGTGACGAAAATCCAAGAACAGAAGTGAAATATTAACATCTTTTTGTGATTTGTAATAAAGCGTGAAAGCTTGAAAACAGTTTGAAACATTGAAAGAACATATTTGAACCAGTGATACTGTGGTTGCTCTGAGTGGTGTGTACAACGGTGGAGCTTAGTGGGTGCATCGGTGGAGCTTAGTGGGTGCATCGGTGGAGCTTAGTGGGTGCATCGGTGGAGCATCGGTGGAGCTGTGTCGGTGGAGCTTTGTGGTGGGTGTATCGGTGGAGCTGTGTCGATGGAGCTGTGTCGGTGGCGCTGGGTGCATCGTGGAGCTGTGTAGGTGGAGCTCTGTGGTGGGCGCCTCGTGGAGCTGTGCGGTGGGCGCCTCGGTGGAGCTGTGCGGTGGGCGCCTCGGTGGAGCTGTGCGGTGGGGGCATCGGTGGAGCTGTGCGGTGGGGGCATCGGTGGAGCTGTGCGGTGGGGGCATCGGTGGAGCTGTGCGGTGGGGGCATCGGTGGAGCTGTGTGGTGGGTGCATCGGTGGAGCTGTGTGGTGGGTGCATCGGTGGTGGTGGGTGCATCAGTGGAGCTGGGTGGTGGGTGCATCAGTGGAGCTGTGTGGTGGGTTCATCAGTGGAGCTGTGTGGTGGGTGCATCTGTGGAGCTGGGTGGTGGGTAAAAACAACGGAAAGACTGAACCAGGTTAGCAAGTTATGATACGGATCCTGCTTTCTGTATATCCAAAACAAGACTACAATGGGTGTGTCGAACAAAACAAATGTTTTAATTTAGTTAATTGCAGTTTCATATTCGCTTTAATAATAGATGTTACAAGTAAGTAAGCTCTGTGGTGGGGGCCTCGGTGGAGCTCTCTGGTGGGGGCCTCGGTGGAGCTCTGTGGTGGGGGCCTCGGTGGAGCTCTGTGGTGGGGGCCTCGGTGGAGCTCTGTGGTGGGGGCCTCGGTGGAGCTCTGTGGTGGGGGCCTCGGTGGAGCTCTGTGGTGGGGGCCTCGGTGGAGCTCTGTGGTGGGGGCCTCGGTGGAGCTCTGTGGTGGGGGCCTCGGTGGAGCTCTGTGGTGGGGGCCTCGGTGGAGCTCTGTGGTGGGGGCCTCGGTGGAGCTCTGTGGTGGGTGCCTCGGTGGAGCTCTGTGGTGGGTGCCTCGGTGGAGCTCTGTGGTGGGTGCCTCGGTGGAGCTCTGTGGTGGGTGCCTCGGTGGAGCTCTGTGGTGGGTGCCTCGGTGGAGCTGCATCGGTGGAGCTCTGTGGTGGGTAGCTATGTGGTGGGTGCGTCGGTGGAGCTGTGTGGTGGGGGCATCGGTGGAGCTGTGTGGTGGGGGCATCGGTGGAGCTGTGTGGTGGGGGCATCGGTGGAGCTGTGTCGGTGGAGCTGTGTGGTGGTTGCATCGGTGGAGCTGTGTGGTGGGTGCATCGGTGGTGGTGGGTGCATCAGTGGAGCTGGGTGGTGGGTGCATCAGTGGAGCTGTGTGGTGGGTGCATCTGTGGAGCTGGGTGGTGGGTAAAAACAACGGAAAGACTGAACCAGGTTAGCAAGTTATGATACTGATCCTGCTTTCTGTATATCCAAAACAAGACTACAATGGGTGTGTCGAACAAAACAAATGTTTTAATTTCGTTAATTGCAGTTTCATATTCGCTTTAATAATAGATGTTACAAGTAAGTAAGCTCTGTGGTGGGGGCCTCGGTGGAGCTCTCTGGTGGGGGCCTCGGTGGAGCTCTGTGGTGGGGGCCTCGGTGGAGCTCTGTGGTGGGGGCCTCGGTGGAGCTCTGTGGTGGGGGCCTCGGTGGAGCTCTGTGGTGGGGGCCTCGGTGGAGCTCTGTGGTGGGGGCCTCGGTGGAGCTCTGTGGTGGGGGCCTCGGTGGAGCTCTGTGGTGGGGGCCTCGGTGGAGCTCTGTGGTGGGTGCATCGGTGGAGCTCTGTGGTGGGTGCCTCGGTGGAGCTCTGTGGTGGGTGCCTCGGTGGAGCTCTGTGGTGGGTGCCTCGGTGGAGCTGCATCGGTGGAGCTCTGTGGTGGGTAGCTATGTGGTGGGTGCGTCGGTGGAGCTGTGTGGTGGGGGCATCGGTGGAGCTGTGTGGTGGGGGCATCGGTGGAGCTGTGTGGTGGGGGCATCGGTGGAGCTGTGTGGTGGGGGCATCGGTGGAGCTGTGTCGGTGGAGCTGTGTGGTGGTTGCATCGGTGGAGCTGTGTGGTGGGTGCATCGGTGGTGGTGGGTGCATCAGTGGAGCTGGGTGGTGGGTGCATCAGTGGAGCTGTGTGGTGGGTGCATCTGTGGAGCTGGGTGGTGGGTAAAAACAACGGAAAGACTGAACCAGGTTAGCAAGTTATGATACTGATCCTGCTTTCTGTATATCCAAAACAAGACTACAATGGGTGTGTCGAACAAAACAAATGTTTTAATTTCGTTAATTGCAGTTTCATATTCGCTTTAATAATAGATGTTACAAGTACCACACTCACCCGCTGATAATTAGAGAGCCTTACATGAAAAAACCCACCATAGCAGCAGGGAGTAATGACAAAAAAAGGAAGCTATGTATAAACAATGCTTATATCGAAATGAACGTGTCTGATTAGATTTATGCTTGTGGCACCGGGGATTCAGATGCAGAAGTTAGTATAAAAACAGAAAAATATATATAAACCCTGTTTTTTGGAATGCGCAAGCAATCAGGTCAGGCGGGTGCCGCCGGAGACTGCCTCTGGTATTGGTTCCCAGGATGATTTTGAAAATGAATTATTCAGGGACACGATGGACTTTGCATTAAGTCAGGTATGAGCCACAAACCCATTGGAGGGAAAAAACTTGAATAATAAGAAACTACATTGACCACAATTCAAAGCGAGGGAAGGACAACGCCCATTGAAAAAAAATAAACAAAAAGAAGTGATGTAGTTCCTCGCCATACCTGGTTTGAATGGCAGCGGAGTGAAACCTTTGAAAAAGCTCACGGAGGAGAACGAGCGAAACATGTCAGGATGACTGGGAAGTTGTTGGGGAGTGTGAGTGTGTGTGTATATATATATATATATATATATATACATATATATATATACATATATATATATACACATGCATACATACATACATATACATACATACATATACATACACACATTTTTTTTTTTTTTTTAACCACACAACATGCAACTACATATATAACGGTGCTTTGAAGGCAGGCTACAGATTAAGTTTATACCAAAAATAAGATGTGTATACTGTACAAGCAGTAAACAGACTGAGTAAATTGCTGATAGAAACCAAGAGCGGCATGACGATTATTCTTGGTTTTAAGATTGCGCACAGACTTAGTTAAAAATGTGGTACATTAGCTGGCCATTTCCCAGCTTTGCTGGACCTCAACTAGGAGATTCTACAATTGTTTTTAAAATCATAGTTCTGGGGGACGTGGCTAGCGGCCGATGATGGCGGCAGCAACCTAGAGAGGCTCCCGTAGCAAGGCGGCATCCCGCAACAATCCGCATGCCTATCCGCTCACTGATCGGTCCAGAGGGGGTGTCCTGGGTGCGGTGACCGAACGGCGCCAGCAAAGAAAATTTGGGAGCGCTCAGACCCCGGCATCGGGACGAAACTTCGTCCACGTCCCTCACGGAAGACAGGCCTGGTGGCACGAGGCGAGCACCGGTGTCGAGTGAAACCTTGGGCCGGGCGGAAGTCCACCCTCCCCGGCGCAACCACCCGGAAGTAGCCGCTGACGGCAACGCTCGACACCTTCGACTGGCAATCCTTCCCGCCGACCACTTCTCCCTTCACGCGGTGTACCCAGTGGCGCTACGCAGTGATGCCCCTTGGCTGCGCTCGACATACGCCGTGGGACCTGTGCGGCGCCAGTCGCCATTTTGCTTGAACTTGCCGAGACCGCAACAGCTCTGCGGCTGTCGGCGGCCATCGTCAGCGACCTCTGGCCCATACCCAGTCTGGACCTTCTGCATATCCCCCCCCCCCCCCCCAAGCGGACGGCTACGGGCGTCCGGCCCGCTCCATCATAAACAGTGTCTCGCCGCAAAGGATCAATGGCGGGGAAGGGGCCACGACAGACCGCCGCTCAGGCGAAGCTCGGAAAATATGCTTACGATAACCAGACACCCACTCAACCTGAGCAGCGCAAATCACTGGGAAATGGTGCAGACAACGACGGTGCAAAGAAAGCCACGCTAGACGATGTACTGCGAGCGCTGGAGCAGGTGCAGGCCACGGTGGGCTCGACCGCGGCCGAGGTTACCCTTATTAGAGCCGACCTCCAGAAAATGAGCGAAAGGGTGAAGCAGGTGGAGGTGGTGACCAAATCATTGATAGAAGACGTTTCCGACCTACAAGTGGCAATGGAGAGACTGCAGGCGGACAATAAACTTTTAAAAAGTAAGCTGGACGACCAGGAAGGGCGTTCCAGACGCAACAACGTCCGTATCTTGGGGGTTCCGGAGTCTGAAACAAAGGGTGCCATGGATCTGTATGTTGAGGACCTTATAAAGACAAAACTGGCCCCGAAAGGACTGTCCAACTTCTTTACAGTGGAACGGGCCCACCGGGTCCCTGGGGGGACGCCTACCCCGGGGGCCGCTCTGCGCCCCATCCTGGCAAGACTCTTTAACTTTAGAGACCGTGATGCAGTCCTCCAGGCAGCCAGGGTGGCACCGCCCATCCAAATCCAAAATTCACGGATTTCTTTCTTCCCGGATTACACGGCGGAGGTCACCCGCAGAAGGAGGACCTTCCTAGAGATGAAAAAATCACTCCGCGACCAAGAACTGCCGTACTCCATGTTGTTTCCGGCCCGACTGAGAGTGGTGGCCGATAAGAAGGTCTGGTTCTTTGACTCGGCGGAGACTGCAAGAGAATGGCTGGATGGTTGGCGCACGGTGGACCGCACTTCCAACCGCCGACGCAACAGGACGGGAGAAGAGAGCCGGCCGGGCTCACGATCGTCGACCAGGGGCAGCGCGAATGGATCACCGTCGCAGGACCACATGGGAGCTGCTGGCGGCAAATGATACTACCACGAGGGATTAAACGTGAAACCTGGACCTTACTCCCACTCTGATTGTTCACCAAGTCGTTCATGGACGCTGGCCCGGACGACCCGAGGACAGCAAGGGACCGCCTGCTTTGGGGGACACTCTCCCCTGACGCGCAAGTACTCTGTTTCTGGCATGGGATAAGCGCTCTGCTAAGTTGGGGTGGCGGGCAGTTCTGAGTCCGTTTGGCAGGGAGGCAGGGTGGGGGGAGTTGGGGGGGGGGGGGGTTTGTTTGTTTTTACGGGACGTTCACAATATCGATCACACACTGTAAAATGTGCTATGATGCTTATTGGACTGATGCTGGGGAGGTGGAGTCGGTGCCGATGGTTTTCTGTCTCTAATGTTCAAAGATGGTGGATGTACAGCCTAACGTAATGCGTACGGGGGAGACGCGATTGGGCGGCTCCTCCCTCAAGCTTCTAGCCTGGAATGTGCGCGGCCTGGGTGATAAAGTGAAGCGCGGCCTCGTTCTGTCCGAGGTGAAACGTCACAAACCTGACCTAATACTCCTCCAAGAGACCCATTTAATGGGTAGCGCCACTAAGGCCCTGGACAGACGGGGGTATACAATGTTAACCCACTCGGAATTCTCCACTGGGTCCCGGGGTACAGGTATACTACTTAGAAAGTCCTCCAATTTTATCACCCTCAGCACTAGAACGGATACGCAGGGCTGTTTTGCGGCAGCGGTTGGACAATGGGACGGGCGCCCCCTGACGATAGTTTCAGTCTACATCCCACCGTCACTGCACTCAGTGATGTTGCCAGCCCTGGGCGATTTCTTACTATCCCTCCCCGAAGGAGACACACTCCTAGGCGGGGATTTCAATGCACCTGCTGACCCACAACTCGACAGGTTCCCAGCGGCCGCCCTCCCAGGGGGTCCCTCCAGGTTTCAGCGCTTCACTGAGGCACTAGGGCTGGTAGACGTATGGCGCCATGTTCACCCTACACTGCGACAATACACGTTCCACTCCACCGTCCACAATAGTCTATCCCGCATTGATCACTTCTTGGCGTTAGGGTATGGATTACAGCGCGTAGAGGAGGTGCTCATACACCCGAGGGGCATCTCAGATCACTCACCACTGACTCTCACCATTACCTCACGAACACGAACACGCCACCGCGTCTTCCCTATGCACGCCTCTTATCTTAAGGTTCCTAAGGTCAGAAAGGCCCTGCAGACCGCCACGACACATTATTTCATGGAAAACGAACCTACCGCAGCCTCGGCTGAGGTCCTATGGGAGGCTTATAAGACAGTCCTGAGGGGGCAAGCAATCAGCTCTATAACATCACATAGAAGGGAACAGGCAGCTGACCACGCGGCGCTTGAGCTCCGACTGCGCAAAGCCACCACTGCCCATGAAGCAGACCCCACAGATGACAATACATGCACTCGCACTGGCCCAGCGCCTATATACAGACCACGCTCGGCTTGTCACACAAGGCCACATCACAGACACACAAAATCGAGTATATGATGTTGGGGACAAGGCGGGGAAGATGTTGGCCTGGCTCGACAAAAGAGGGGGTAGCTCCAGGGGAATCCAACAGGTGAAAGACGAAGAGGGCAATGCTCAGACTGACCCAGATCGCATAGTGGAGGCACTGGCTGCCCACTTTGAGAAAGTCTACACTCCGGAACGGGAGGTCACTGTGATTGCAGCCCAAAGCGCACTATATGACAAACATCCCAGCACTGTTACCGGAGGCTGCAACTGAGCTTGAGGCACCATTCACCACTGACGAACTGCGGATCGCCATCGGGGCCCTCCATACGGGCAAAGCGCTTGGGCCAAACGGCATTCCAATCGAATGGTTCCAAGCCCGCACTGACGTTCTTAGCCCATACCTGCTCCGAATGTACGAAGAGTGCCGTGCTAAGGGGGTGCTCCCATTGGACCAACGAACGGCCACGATCGTGGCTATTCCTAAGCCCGGTAAGCCCCCTGGGGAATGCTCCTCATACCGCCCTATATCTTTGCTAAACGCAGAAAGCAAAATTCTTGCTAAGCTTCTGGCAAATAGTCTCCTGCCTCATCTGTCCGATCTTATTCACCCGGACCAGTCGGGGTTCATGCCCCACAGGAACACCTCGCTCAATCTCAGACGGGTGCATGGGGTGATAGCTAAAGCGGATGACATAGGCGAGTCCGCGGTCATTTTGGCGCTTGATGCAAAAATGGCCTTCGACATGGTGGAGTGGGCCTATCTCTTTGAGGTGCTCCGATACATGGGATTCGGACCCGTCTTCATCTCCTGGATCAAACTGCTATACACCGCACCGGTAGCGCATGTGGTAGCGAATGGCCACATTTCACACTCCTTCCCACTCAGGCGCGGCACCCGACAAGGATGCCCTCTCTCCCCCCTGCTATTTGCGCTCTCACTGGAGCCCTTGGCGATCCGCATCAGGACTACCCCTTTGCTTAAAGGGATTAAATGGAGGGAGGGCTGGGAGGACCGCATATCGCTTTATGCGGATGATATGCTGGTGTATCTGACAGATCCCGATCACGGCATACCGGCCCTCTTGCGCATCTGCAACGACCACGGAGAGATGTCAGGCTACACTATCAATTGGAGTAAATCCGAATTGTACGCCCTGACGGGTAGCCACCCAACGCTTGGTCCAGACTGCCCTCTACGACTGGCCGGTTCCTCATTTAAATATCTCGGTATTCACGTCACGGGTGACCCGGCGGAATACGAAAAACTGAACCTAGCGCCACCGCTGGACCGCCTCAAGCAAGATGCAAGCTTCTGGGCAGGATTACCGTTGACGATGCTTGGGACAGCAGCCCTGTTTAAGATGAAATCCCTGCCCCGCTTCCTATATATCCTAGACAATACCCCCTTTGCTGTGCCCCCAAGGTACTTCAAGAGGGTGGCGGCAGTGGTCTCTGGTCTGCTGTGGGGCAACCGCCCGGCGCGAATAGCACACGCCAAGCTCTGCAGGAGCTGGTACGAGGGCGGCATCGCACTTCCCAACCTCCACCTCTACTACTGGGCGGCACAGCTCAGACCGATCAACCAGTGGTTGCACGCATCGCAATCAGACCCAGCATTCCAGGCAGACAGGGCCCAACTGGGCGCCAGTACCCTGTTGGCCCCACTTTATGATAGACGGAAACTCAGACCGCTGAAGGGCCCCACTAGGCTCACAGTGGCCACCTGGCACGCAGCCACCGCTGCGCTAGGGTGGAAAGACACACTCACCAAACTCACTCCACTCTGGGACTCACGAGCCCTAGGCAATCTTCGGACCAGTAAGGGGTTCTCCCGCTGGGACGACATCGGCATTTCAACAGTGGGGGACATGTGGGAACATGGGGGAATCATCACTTTTGCCCGCCTGAAAGAACTCTATGACCTAGGGCCACGTGAAACCTACCGATATGTCCAAATCCGTCATGCATTACTGGCGGCTATTCCGGCGGGATCATCTCTCCCCGAGTCCTCCCCGCTAGAGGATCGCCTCTTGACAGATTACATGATAGAAAAGGCCACCTCCCTCACTTACCGAAAACTCCTTAACAATTCCCCAGACCCGCTAGTGCCTCTTAAAGAGAAATGGGAGCAGGAAGTGGGCGAGATGGATGAACATGAATGGAACGAGGCACTGGCATCCCCTAAGGAAGCGGGCATATCGTCTAGAATGAGACTCATCCAACTCAAAGTTCTACACAGAACATATTACACCAGGACATTGCTTCACCGCATACAACGAGCCCCTGACCCTTTCTGCTTGCGAGGCTGCGGGGAGGAGGGCACACTCCTCCACACATTCTGGGACTGCTCAGTTATACATTCCTATTGGCGTCAAGTCATGCGCACTGTGTCACAGGTGTTGGAGGTTTCGGTACTCCCGGAACCGCGGCGCTGCCTCCTCAATGTGTGGGAACCAACTGACCTGTCCCAACATGGCCGCCTCTGGGTAACGCTAGGGATGATGATGGCCAAGAGAGATATCGCGCAGCGCTGGGGGGTGGCAGACCCACAGACGGCCTCACAGTGGTGCGTAAATATGGACAGGGCCATGGTCACAGAACGGGCAGTTTATTTGAACAGGGCGTGCCCGGCCAAGTGGAACAAGGTGTGGTCCCCATGGAACACGTACCGGGGCGACATTTGTGATCCACTACCTGAAGATGACTCAATGGACTCAGACGAAGAAGACGGGGTGGGCTGAGGGGGGCTGAGTGGTGCGGGGGGGATGCACCGGGAGGGGATGGAGGGATGAAGATGTTCGGCTCACACTCTACCCAGCATGAAGGGCGGCGTGAGGCTGGCCCTAACTCAGGATTACACTCACGTCTAACTGGCATTAAGCTTATTGCAATGATCGTACTGTGACTTCCCGAAGTTTTGAATGTTCTTTCCTTAGGTATAAAACAGAAAATGAAAACCTCATACACCCAGCATGGACCATTTGCACTTCTCCTCACCACTTGTTTCTAGATCATTACCGTCATGTCTTCAAAGGATACGGGCACAACTGTATTGTAATGATCTTTTTTTTTCCTTGACACCCTACTTGGCGGCCGGCCCAATTGGGTTGTAGGCGACAAGCTGTGTAAAACTGTGAAGGCTCAAAGGTTTTCAAAAAAATAAATAAATAAATAAATCATAGTTCTTGGGCACTCCATTAGACTCTCGGATTATTACATAATGCTGATTCTAACGAGACATGTTATATAAAACAGGAATTCTTTAAAGAGGCCATGGAGTCAGATAAAAAGACAGGTAGTTCTTTAGGCGTCAGCCACCATCAGTAACCACTCTCTGATGTTGCTTTGTTTGGTACGTTTGCGAACTGAAGCTGTGCAATGTCTTGTGACATGATTCATTGAAAGACCCCTTTAAGGTGTATGATTTAAAATGGTATATAATTAGTGGTTTGCAATTGTAACTGACTAACTGGTGAAAATCGACAACATATACATGAATTTGACTCTAAAGCCAGAGTACCCCAACTATCAGTTCTTGATGAATTTGTGAGCAGTGTAACACATTTTAAGAGATTTAACCATGTCAGAATGTGTCTCTTTATTACTCAAATGTGCTCCAGTTTACGTAGCTTAAGTGTATTTTTAGCCCATAAAGAGAACTCTCACGCAGAATTCCCTTGCCAGTGATGATAGCTGAGCTATAAATTGTGGTCTGTTGTGGCTTTTCTCTTCGAACGCAGCGTTGCGCTGTTTGTCGAATAAAATGAAGCAAATAAACATTTACAAAGAGGCCTCCCTTGGTTTTGTCATGGTGTGGACACCTGGAACGGCAGAACAGGCTCACGGTGCTCTGTATGGCACGGGGCAGCGAGGCGTTGCCTTGAAAGGCAGCAGAAGTACTTGCCTGACGCACGGGGAGCAGCAGCCTTTGATGGGCCGGCCGGCCGGCGGCAGTGAATAATTAGGGGAGGAGAAATGCCAGAGCGCACGCTGGGGTAAGCTTGTGGAGGGAGGCTGGTGGCTTTGATGCTGTGCACCCGCTTTTTCACGAGCACAGCATCAAATCGCCCGTTTAGGTAAGCTCTGGATAAGCCCCAATATGTCTAGACATCTGCAATGCTTGCGCATTGACAGAGGTCGAGCCCTAAAAATAGGACTAAATGTCCTCTTAGGTCTCAGGGATACACACACACATATATATATTTTATATATGTTTTTTTAATGTATTTTCACATTACCTCCTGTTCTGCAAAGAGCGCCAGGGTTCGGCTGCTGGTGGACCTGGCCGTGCACTATGTCCTCTGCAGCCCTGAGTCACACCTCATTAAATCCTGCTCTGCTGCTCATGTGAGGCGAAGCAGCACAGCAGATTTATAGAAGTGAACTTCTGTCCCCATTTCTAGGAGGGCCGGTCGAAATGTGAGCCAGCATAACACTGATTAACGTGCAGATTCACTGGACCCTCCTTCAAAAACCAGGACATTTCTTTTAGTGACCCAAGCACTACCCAAAAACCGGGACATTTCTTAAATTTGGAGAAAAGTGTTGTGACACCTTGAAATTTCTCCAAAAACCGGGACCGTCCAGGGAAATCCGAGACGTCTGGTCACCCTACATATGGATGACTTGTTTGTAATAAGGTGGGGTTTAAAAAGAATGCCAGAACCTCTGGCGCTTTGGGATCTGACGAGGTTCCCATTACAGCCATTAATAAGGAGGCTGTAGCTTGGGGATCCTTCCCTGCCCAGTTATTTAATTATGGATATCCTTCTGGGGAAATCCCCCTATCATGGATCGGTAGTGCAATTGTACAGCTGAATTAAAAAAAATCCTCCCTGGCAAGTTTGACCGAGCATTGCTGGATGTTTCTGGCAAACTTTTTCCAAGGGTGCACTTTGTCATTTACAGCAGTGGGCTCAAGATCAGATTATTATTCCGACGGAACAAGCTGGTTTTAGGCGGAATCTTAGCACATTGCTTAATATCACAGTCGATCACACAGTGGAGAAAAAAATACACCATTTCCCAAGGTAAGCCAGTATATACTGTGTTTATTGATTTTTCCACAGCGTTTGATTGAGTGGATTGCCAAATGCTGTGTGGGAAAGCTCTTGGGTGTGGCACAACATCTTTTGGGTCTTATTATGGAGCTGCACACAGATGCCTGGTGTCGAATTCCGATGAGTGTCAGGACACAGGGTTTATACCATAAGGTTAAAACCCAAAACTGTCTTAAGCAAAGCTGCTCGTTGGCTCCCCTTTTGTTCTCATTATATACGGATGATCTTTCAGGCATCTTAAATCAAGTAAGGGGAATTTCTTCCAGAATCGGCTCAATGTCAACTGGCTCCCTACTATATGCCGTGATGTAGCAATTATCGACCAAACTCAGACTGGCTTGCAGAATAGTCTTGTAGGACTGTCGAAGTAGGCAGGAAACAATTTTTTGACTATCAATATTTCTAAAAGCAAAGTCTTGATCTTTCGTAAGATTGGGTCAAGACTGAAAAAGAATTTTAATTGGTACTTTGGCACTGAAAAAGTTGAAATAGTGGGACTCGTATTTTTATCTTAGGAAGGTTCTCTAAGAATGGGCAGGAATCCGATCATATGAAGCTCTCTTCGAGCAGGTCCCTTTCTAAGGCCAACGCCCTGTACAGATTTGACCAAACCAGCGGGAAATGTTTTGGACATGTCCTGTCAATTTATAAGACCAAAATCCCCCCCTCCTCGTGCTATGCACGCAAATTGTTAGATTTGAGTTACTGGCATTCTTGAGGGGATTGTAGGTTGAATCGTCCGTCAGATGTGTAATCTGAAAACACTTGCAGCCTCACATATTTTTACCTGGAGCTTGGTCTATTATCTTCTTATTCCTTTTCTCTGGCTGCTGTGCTGAGATGGGGAGGGAACACTGCAGTCAGCCCTGAAGTTTGAGATTCTCTCCCTTCAGAAAGAATGGAGCTAGGCGCTGAGTGATGCTTGGGTGGCGCTGAATGATGCTGTGGTGGTGCTGAGTGATGTGGTGATGGGGAGAGGGAGAAAAAGGGAGGAGGGAGGGGGTAGAGAGGGAGAAAAAGGGGAGGAGGGAGGGGGGGGGGAGGGAGAAAAAGGAGAGGAGGGAGGGGGTAGAGAGGGGGAGAGAGGGAGAGGGGGAGAAAGGGAGAAAAAGGAGAGAGGTAGGGGGAGAGGGGGAGAGAGGGAAAGGACGAGAGCGAAGGACGGAGGGGAGAGAGGGGGAGGGAGAGGGAGAGCGAGAGGAGAGCAGGCAGAGGGGGAGATGGGGAGAGGGAGAAAAAGGAGAGCAGGGGGAAGGTAAATAGAGGGAAAGAGGAGAGAGAGGAGAGGGTGAGAGGAGAGAGGGAAGTGAGGGAAAGGGAGAGAGGTAGACGGAGAGAGGGAGAGAGTGAGGGGAGAGAGAGGGAAGGAGGGAGAGGAGAGGGAGTGGAGTGAGAGAGGGAGAGGTAAAGAAAAATAGAAAACTGGGAAGCCTTGCTTCAAAAAGAGGCATACCTTATGTTTTACTTATTTGTAACACAATACTGATATTGCCAACCACATTAAACATGTTAGGATGTTGTCAGAGCATGTCATTTCATAAGAGTTCCATCTATTAATTGGAGAACTTCAAATTGTCACCCTACATAAATCTAAATGAAACAAACGTATGTGCGACATGATATAAACTACCGATAGACAGGCAGTTAGGTGTCAATCGAAGAGAGGGCGCTACTGCACGCTTAAACAAAAGACTAATCTTAATATTGCCACAAATCTGCAGCCGCATGTGACTTTATTGCACCAGCTAACCCATAAAAATCACACGTTGATTTACTAATACATGTACACATCTCTGTAAAACGTAATAACCCCATGTAAAACATGTTAGCCAAACTACTAACTTTAGTAAAACATATAATTCAGTGGATCTATAGAAGCATAACATGCACACCTGAAAGCAGAAGAAACAAGCACTTTTTAAAACCAGCTTTGTCAGGAAAGGGAACGAGGTTTAGTGAACTGTCAGCACCACTAACTGGATTTGTGCACTTACTTGAAGTGAGAATGGGTGAAGTTGTCTCGTGCACTGCTCTGCGCTGTGGTGGCCAACAGCAAAATGCGAATATCAGTTTAAAAGACCAACAGATGAAGCCCACTTATCACGAGCCCACTTATCAAGAGTCCCCAAGAATGTACATTATTTTTTTTTTCTAAGAAAAAACAATAGTCGGGGGAGAGCAAGCTAACAACTGTCTCAAAGGCCGATAAAAGGAAAGACTGGAAGGCTCAAATCAATGTTGAATGGGCGATTGCAGGAGAAGGTAGCATACATAAAACAGAAGCATAATGTATTTGCAAAGTATGTGGCCACTGGCATACCGCTCCAACTGCACTGAAGAGCAGATTGGTAAAGTAATAACGATGTAATTAAAAGGCATATTTAGTGCACACTGAACACTGACTGGAGATTCTATCGACACACTAGGTACAACCTGGGTTAAAATCTAAGAGGGGGCTGGGCTCGGAGCGTGCTTGCAACAAATATTTGCAACATATGTTTTCGGTTTTCCTATTTAACACCTTAAGTGCTGCCGTCGGCCAACGGTCGTCGCAAGCACTACCTCCCCAGTGCTGCACACGACCGTTGGCCGACGGGCCAGCATTCGTTCGCACGAGCGTTCAGCACTGGGCGCTGAACGTTTGACGCTCTTAAGGTGTTAATTATAAATGTTTTGGGTTTTTTAAAACGCAAAATGGGGTTAAAAGTGTACTTCAAGCATCAACTGCATAATCGAAAACATGTTTGGACAAACATGGGTCTGGCCTATGAAATTAAAGCTTTTCCAGACACTGATGGCTTTGGGCACTCAATAATACACTCACTCATCCTTGCACTTGTCCATCCAACCACTGACGTATTCTTGCTTTCACCCACAATACACCACACCAATTAAACATGCAGGATAAATTGAAAGCCTAAAATAAAAAATTAAATAAAAAATAAACAAAAGAAAACATGCTGTACCCGATGGGTACCCACAAACTTTCTCTCGGGGGCTAAATTTACAGTGTGGTTTGTGTCCGAGGGCCGCACCGGTGGGGGGCGGGGTCAGTGGGGGAGGGGGCAGGCTAGAGCAACAAAAAAACTGGTACCATGAGATTGATCACTGGTCCCTGGCAGCGGACGCCTTCGTCCACTGAGCCACCAGACCCGGCATACACACATCTCTCTCTCTCTCTCTCTCTCTCGTTCTTTTGCAGTCTCACCACCTCTCTCCCTCTAACTCACTGTCTAACTCAGTTTCCCTCTCCCTCTCTCTTTACTTCCCTCTCCCTCACTCAGAGGTCACTCTCCCTCTGTGCCTCCCTCCCTCTCCCTCTGTGCTCCCTCCCTCTCACCCTCCCCGTCTGCCTCCCTCTGTCTGCCTCCCTCCCTCCCCGTCTGCCTCCCTCTGTCTGCCTCCCTCCCTCCCCGTCTGCCTCCCTCCCTCCCTCCCTGCCCGTCTGCCTCCCTCCCTCCCTCCTCCCTCCCCCTGCCCGTCTGCCTCCTCCCTGTCTGCCTGCCCGTCTGCCTCCCTCCCTCCCTGTCTGCCTGCCCGTCTGCCTCCCTCCCACCCTCCCTGTCTGCCTGCCCGTCTGCCTCCCTCCCTCCCTGCCTCCCTCCCTCCCTCCCTGTCTGTCTGCCTCCCTGCCTCCCTCCCTCCCTGTCTGTCTGCCTCCCTGTCTGTCTGCCTCCCTGTCTGTCTGCCTCCCTGTCTGTCTGCCTCCCTGTCTGTCTGCCTCCCTGTCTGTCTGCCTCCCTGTCTGTCTGCCTCCCTGTCTGTCTGCCTCCCTGTCTGTCTGCCTCCCTGTCTGTCTGCCTCCCTGTCCGTCTGCCTCCCTGTCTGTCTGCCTCCCTCTCCCTCCGCCTCCCTGTCTGTCTGCCTCCCTCTCCCTCCGCCTCCCTGTCTGTCCTGCCTCCATGTCTGCCTCCCTCCCTCTCCCTCCGTGTGCCTCCCTCCCTCCCTCTCCCTGTGCCTCCCTGCCTCCCTCCCTCTGCCTCACTCCTCCGTCTGCCTCACTCCCTCCGTCTGCCTCACTCCC